>NC_081182.1:168838786-168920908 GCF_029867415.1 Vicia villosa
AATGGCATTCAGGAAATGTCCCGATCATCTGGACATCATTCCATCAGAAGGAAATCACCAAGAGAAACGCATTTCTCAGCAAATTCCTCAAAAAGATTTTCTCTTCAAAAGAAGTCTTATTCCCCAGCAGGTTTGTTCCAGATTACTATCTTCAGAAGGTGTGATCCCCGCACCCGGACTTGGTCAGATAGTGCATCGGAGGATTATGCATCTTCCTCATTCCCATTTGAAAGGGCATCAGAACTTCCAGTTACCTTTGGTTCCCCAAGCAGTAGTCAAAGATCCTTCAACGGGATACCCGGGTTCTCAAAAAAAATTTCCCCAGACGAGGGTACTCAAGCAAGACAAAAGATCATCAACGATCACAATACATTCATGTCCAGCTGACTAGCGTGAATTTATTTTTCCAATTAGAAGCTTGACATCACATTCATACATTCATACATTCATACATCATACATCATACATCATACATCATGCATCATACATCATACATCATGCACAACATAACATGCATATTTCTCCGGGAATATCTCACATTTACATGCATCATAAACATTGCATATCACTAACTTGATTTTTCAGGTAGGCAGATATCTTCAACAAAGGTGTTCTCAATCACATGCCGTGTTCACCTGAATTCCATGAACGGTTCTCTCAGATATAATCAAGCCGAAGATTCATTCTGATCACTTACCAACTCAAAAACAAGCATCACAGATCAAAGCGATACCTCAGACGGTTCCAAAACGATCTAACGTTGCAGATCTAAAGCGATACCTCAGACGGTTCCAGAACGATCTAACGTTGCAGATCTAAAGCGATACCTCAGACGGTTCCAAAACGATCTAACATTGCAGATCTAAAGCGATACCTCAGACGGTTCCACAATGATCAACTTCCAAAATCTAAATCGGAAAAACTTTGGACAAGTTCCGTAACGATTATCTTCCAAGACTTAAAGCGGTAACCTTGGACGGTTCCGAAACAGTCAACACAAAGACTTTCAAATCCTTCATCAAGATATAATCAATGGATTCATTCTGATGAACAAACCCTCAACCCATTTACCAGGTGGCATCTGAAAGCCCATCTCAGGTAATGTTTCAATCTGCCAACAACATTTCGCAGACGACATTCAAATGCAACTTCCAACATCTCTTCTGATCAAGGTAAGTGCAAATTTTCAGGGCATCTAAATATTCAATCATCTTCTACCTTCAGATTTCAGACAATCTCTTCAGGTTTAAGAAGATTGAATAGGGGCAACTGTTATACCCCAAAATTTGCCCACATATTTTTCAAGAAAACTCCAATCTGAAAATTAAGGGTCTCATATAATCATGGATTTTTATTTCAACAAATATCCTGACATATGAAATACTTAGTTTTTAGAATTTTCCTTATACAGTAATTTGGCTTGCAGTTGAATTTATTCTTACGCAAACACCAAATATTGTGTATTACTTCACACATGCTATTTATTTATTTACAGATAAATGGTACTGACACAATTGGTACAGAGTTAAATCTTTTTGCAGGCGCAGAATCAGGAAACTCAGACTGTACTGGTAACAAGTAGATTATTATTATCTTTTGTTTCCCACTAATTTTTGTACTATATTCCATTATTTGCAAAAATCTTTTCAAATCTCTTTTTCAAAAATCAAATCTCTCTTTTTCCCAACACTATCATACACTTTCTTTCAAATCTTACTTCCACTCAAATTTTCCTTTTGTACGGAATCACATCATTCCCCAACGTCTCTTTCCTTCTTTCCATTCTATAAATACCTCTCATTTTCTTCCATAAAATCTCACATCAAATTCCAACTCATCTTTCAAATTCCTATCTCATATCTATTTTCTCTTCTTCCCTGACAAGAATGGCAAAGTGGATAGAGACACTGTTTCTTACAGTCATCACCATTGCTACGGTGATTATGACTTTCTTCTGCCTGCATAGTCCTGAAGAGTGTGGACCTGCAATGGTTGCACTCCCAATCATCTACATGTTATTGTTCATAGCATGGGTCATTAATCGTCATTCTTAAAATTTGCCGTATTTCTTATTTCTTAAATGTACCGTTTATTCGTCGTACTGTTCAATATAGTATGTGATATTTGTACTGTCAGTATTAAATGTTGTACTATTTGTCATAATATTGCTTAATTACTAAGATAATATTTTGTGTGGTTTCTGCCAGTCAAATATTCCTATTTCTGTGCATTAAATGATTTTCAGGGTTATTATCGGTAATTTTGCCCGCATACCGTAAATATTAGTTATTTATTATGTCTGTGTTTTTCTAACAAGTCAAGTAAATAAACTTTCATTTTTTACATAAAACAAAAACAAAAAAACAACAAAAAAGAAAATTAACTTTGACTGTTGATTTTTCACTCTAACTGCTACATCAATACCTGAACAGTCAGTTGACAGCCAAACTGCTGGCAGTACAATTCTCAGTGTTTTGTACCATCAATCAAATCAATCTTTCACAATTCAAAATTCCAAGATTTTTGTTCTAGAAGTCTTCTGAATATCACGCGATTAGCAGAGACTCAACACTGCACAAAAATCAGGTACGCTTAACTGTCTCCTACATAAACAGTCCCTGACTAGGGTTTTTCTTGTTTTTACAGGAGCAACAAGTTTTTGAGAGCTCAAATGGATTTCATACACATCCATATATCTCAAAGTACCATCATACAAATTTTCAAACTTCAATTCACTCAGACGCACCGTCAGCAGCTCAAACAGTCAACAGACGACCCGTTTGACCAAAAAAGTCAACAGACAGTCAAAAATGAAATTTTTTGTCAAAATCCATATTTTGTCAAAGGATTCATCATTTGATCATTGGATGATCATAATTCATCAAGGAAAGATCAAAAATCAACAAAACCCTAAGATTCAAAATTAGGGTTTTTGCCTGAAAAGTCAACTCAACTTTGACTGATCATAACTCTCTCATCCTTCATCCAAAAAATTCAAACCAAAGCTTGTTTTGAAGGAAATTCAATTATCTTTCAAATGCCATTGATCCCATGGTCATTGGATTCACCATTTGAAAAATATGATCAAAGACATTACAGGTCATTTTCAAAGTCAACAAAAAGACACTTTTTTCAAAAGGACACACAAGGAGCTTCAAAAATCATTTTGACATGAGACCAAAGGCATTGGTTAGAGGACTCTTTGAGGTTTCCAAAAAGTGCAAGATCTCCTTCATATGACAAAAATTGAAGGATTTACACCTTGTTGAAGTTGGCTAAATTTTGGGAAAATACATGAAATCAACATTGATTAAAATGGCATTTTTTCCAAATGGGGCCAAGTTTTCAGCATTCAAACATCATTTCCATGATGATATGGGCCTCCCACGACCAAGACTAAGCCCATACCTTTTTTTATCCATTTTTGCATGATTTTATCTTATTTTAAGATTAAAATTAAAAGGAAAATGCATGGATAAATGGTAGCTTACAATTCAAGCATGACTCATCAAAGAATCTCCATTTTTCTGCAGCCAAATGAAGTACAAGGCAAGTGCATTGAAGGAGAGCAAGACTTGGTCAAGTTTTCAAAGATTTTTAATATTTAAAAATCAAACTTTCAACAAAGCAATCAATGCTCTTAGCTTCACTTCCAAGCAGCCCTTGGCCTATAAAAGAAGTGGAATACATCAACAACAAGGGGAGCCACGAAATATAGCAAGAGTATAGCAAGAAAACTCATCAAATCTCTCAAAAATTCCATATACTTTGTAATTTTCAAATTCAATATTCCAATCAATATCAATACCAAACAATCATTCTAATCATCTTCTAAGGTCATATAAAGTAAGAATAAACTCTTTGTGTGGTCCCATGAGAGTCGTATCACGTGCATAAGTGTTCTTCATATTCATACATAATCAATTTTCGTTTTCCTATATTTAATTAACCTCAATATAAACTAATCATTCTAATGAGTTCATGAGGCCTCATAGGATAGATCTGGGCTTTAACATGAGAGTTTCCACGTGAAGATAGCTCTATGCCATGAACAAGTGTTCTTGCATGCTTAAGCTTCAACCTCTTCGAATCCATAGATACAGCGCCCAAATAGCAAAACTAATACCACCATCGTGTTCAGGAGGTGATTTTAAGTAGATCTGGGTCCTTTATTTTTATTCATAACGCTTATTTTTGCAGGTGTGGGAAGCTACCAAAAGTTGTGTTTCTGACGTACAAATAGGGGAGGTTTAAAACCCCCGCTATTTGTTTAAAAAATAAGGCAGACGGAGGTTGAAGACGACCACGCGTCCAAGCGTGGTTCGTCCGTCAAAAGTTGACCTTTCTATCTGCACGCGTGGCAGATTTCCTTCTCCTCATTCGCTGGTCAGCCAGCGTGGGTCCCAGTGTGGACTTTGAATATCTGACTAATCATGTGCACTGATTCCCACATGGCTATCATGCTCCCTCATGATCTGAACCCTTAGATCAATCTCCAAGCCAATCCAACGCGTCAGACAAGCAGCCCTATGCTATGGACTTCATTGATCTTCACACAGGATCAGTATCCTTTTTATATTTCTATTTTATTTTAATTTCTTTGTTAAATTAATTAAAAATAGTTTTAAAAATCCAAAAAATACACAAAAAATATTTTTAGACTTCTAAAATAATATATTATTTTCTGAAATAAAAATATTTTATTCTCCTTCATAATTTCAATATTTTGCATAATTAATTAGTATATATTTATATATTGGCTTTTTAATTATTCTTACCAATCCAAAAATCATAAAAAAAATTGTTCTTTGTGTTAAATATTGTTTATATATTATAAACTAATTTTGTACATATTTTGAATAATTTTCTTTTTAAGTTTTAATTATTTGTATAATTATTTGTATAATTATGTATTAATTAGCTTAATCAATTTCCAATCAATTTCAAAAATTCCAAAAAAATTAGTTTTGTTTTAAAATTAATTAACAAATATTTTGTACATATTTTAAACTTAATTTCTAGGTTTAAATCTATTTTCATCTTTTTTTTCTTCATTTTAATTTAATTAATCATGCATTAATTATAATTAAAACTAATCATAAAAATTCCAAAAACATGCCTTTTATTTTTCTTGCAATTTAAAATTCCTAGATAAATGTATAGGATGTCAAATTCATGTAAATAGGCTAGTTTACGTTTCCTGCACAATCGATGTAATAGCGTAGATTTACTTTCCGCACTTTACATTTCCGCATTTTAATTTCCAGCACATATAAACTGCGTGTATGTCAAAGATAAAATTGAACCGTTAGATCACTAACTTCAAAGATAAATATCTGAATCCAATCACAATCACACTTGCACCTCTTAAGGTAATCCCTTCTCATTCCTTTCAAAATCAAAGTCAAAATTCCACTGTTTTGAGTACAAAATCGAACCTTGCTTTTATATCCGGTGAAAGGATAGATTTTTAAAGGAAATAGGATAAAGACCTTACAACTCAGGGTAGACCTCCTAGTTTGCTTGCTCAAATCAAAACAAACAAAATTCTCATACACTGTTGATTTTTCAAAACTTTCAAAAAAAAAGACAATACTTTGTATACATCCAAACACGGGTTATTACAAAGTTAACGTTCTTTCCAAAACATCTTTCGAAAGATAAACAAGCATTTTGTATACATCCACACACGGATCATTACAAAATTCAATTTACAAAAGTATTTGAAACCACATATGAGCAATTTCAGAGCAATTGAAAAGTGATCGAAAGACAAGTGAGCTAAGCAAACTTAAGAGCCCATGGATAACCATGGATACAAAGGGTGCTAACACCTTCCCTTTGTATAACCTACCCCCTTACCCAGAATTTCTTAAAGGTCTTTTTTCTGTTTCTTTTATAAACCTTTCCTTAATTGGATAAAATAAAAGGTCGGTGGCGACTCTGTGAATTTTCAAAAAAATGCGAAAGCATTAAGCGACAAAAAAGAGTCAGTTCACGTATCTCTACAGATCAGAGGTATGGCCCGGTATTAAAAAAAATCGGAGGTCCACAGAGATACACAAAGGATTTATCACGAAGGGAGTACCAAAGATAGTTGAGGAGATAGTGTCACCACTTTTAACAACAGTGACATACTTCCAAAACTCTTTGACCAAAATGGGATAAATAGGTCCATGCATCGTATCCAGGTATTTTGACCATCCTTGAAATAAGATGCTTTGTTCGAAAATGAAATCAAAAGGAGCTAGCCTAGAGAATACATGCCTTTGTTCATAAAGAAATTCAAGACGTTCTTCATCTCTATGGAAGGTTTTCACAGGCATGATAAAGATAAAGAATGAACACTAAAGGTTTTAACGAAATTAAAATGATGCAAGATGTAACACCCACTTTCCCAACTTAGATATATATAATAAAAATACATAGTTTATATCAGAGTATACCAGTAGGATGTCACATCTTCCAAAAACTCATAACATTTAAGTTCATTTTATTACTTCATTTATTATAAAAGAATATCTCACACAGTGGAAATATCAAATATTCAGTTTCATAGCACTACGGCGTAAAATAGCAATATCCTCCACAAAATTTCGTAGTCCAACAAAATATAAAGGTAAGATACGTAACAAGTTAAACAAAGTAAAACATAACAAATTCCTAATCCCGTGTTACGTATCAGAGCGACTCCTAAGACTCGATCAAGCAACACTCAACATCCAAGCACTACTCAGGTACCTGAATATCTGTACTCCCGAAGAAGCACAGACACAACAACAGAAGAGGGTGAGAATTACGTTCAATAAATACAAGGTGAATATCACATGCTAAGGAGTAGTATTCACACATATAAAAAGTTATATATTTCACACACTAATTCTCACATACAACCACATCAACAATATTATTCACAACATTGACATTCAAATATATGAAATGCAATGCGACCAACGACAACTATATGCATGTGGTACCAACAGAGCATAAGGCCCCATCATAATGCCAGTTAAAAGGGCAACAACAACGCATAAGCCTTCAGCATCAGAGCATAAGCCCTCAACAACAAGGCCTAAGCCTTCCGCAACAGAGCATGAGCCCTCATCAAAGTATGTATGCAACATGGACGCACAATCAACAACAATTATATCATACAAGGCATAAGCCTTCAACAACATCGACATTGGTCACACAACCTACAACTCAAAATGTCCATACATCAGGACGAATTAACTCAAACCAATCAACTCTGACCATCGGCCTACAACTCATATAAACAAATCGAAGACATCATAAATCAACAACGTATCACAAAAACACCATTAGTCAACAAACCACATAATTCGGTTACCCAAACTTATTTAGCGGCTTACTAGTTCATCATTATAACATATATGTATAATACATCACTCGTCGAGCAATACAATCATGATTCAAAATTAATTGAAGGTTACAACTCATTTCATCATTTACACATAGGTTATCTCATAAGGTTCATCATACTCGAAACGACACTAAAAACGAAGTTACGGATCAAAAGTTACGCATCATTGAACTTTCAAAGAAAATCACAAGACAGAATTTTAACACACAGCAGCCATACGAGTATGGCACCTCCCATACGAGTATCACCCAAACTCATACGCGTATCAGCCATCCCATACGCGTAACAACAGAACTAATTTCCACTGAAAATTTCCATACGAGTATCAACACGCCCAAACGTGTATGGCCTCATCCCATACGCGTATGACTCAATTCCATACGCAAATCACTAGTATTTCTCCAAAAATATGCAATTTTGCACCAGTCCGTTTTCCACTCGTTTTCACTCATAACAGGCTACGATTTCAAGTCCAAAATAACACATTTTAACCTATTATCTCATGCCTTTCATCTAGATTCTTTAACCTATTGTTCTACATCAATTTTACATGATAACAACTCAATTTCTACTCATCAAATGGGACAGTTATACATCCATATTCAATTTCTTATATGAACATAACCACAACTCAACTAACATCCAAATCCACATTATAATTCATCAATTTAAACCAGAATTTCGTCCAGAATCATACAATATCATTAGTCAAGAAGAACAACATACAAATCAAATCAATTCACACATCAAGAAGAAATCAAACTTATCAATTATGAAACATAAAGAGGAGAAGGAACCCTCACTACCCTCTCATGTTTTAATCACCATTTAAAGAACCCATTCTCCCCCCTTACCTTAGGTTTGAGCTTTGATCCTTCAACAATGGTGGAAGTCTTCCTTCTCTCTTGCCCTAGCCTCTTTCTCTGTTTCTACGTTCTTCACAATTTAGCCAAAAACTTCCATATTCCTTCTATTTTCTTTATTTTATTAATCTCATACTAATCCTTAATATTGCTAATGGGCTTACTACACACCCTCCAAATTACTAATCACACATTTGGCCCAATTAACTAATTAGCCATATTATTATATTATAACTAATTACTAAACTAATAATAATGTCGCATCATGCCAAATAATACATAAACACACCACAAAATAATTAAGAATAAAATATAACTAGTATTATTTCTAATATCTATTCTCCGGTTAACTGACTAATTAATCCAACTTAAACTCAAAACTCCAAACGACGAATCAATCCAATACACCTCTTAGAATAATACTGATGAATCCCAACTTCGACCATTCCAATAAAATAATTCCTTAACTGATTTAATTAAATAACTAATTAAATCCGGGGTGTTACACAAGACAAGGAGACAAAAGAAAGAATATATAAGGAGAAGGATAATGTGACCAACTTACCAAAAGATTTTGAAACTGAAAGCTAAATAACTTAAAGCTTGTGAGGCACGATAAATGTCCTGTCCCGAAGACAAATGTTGAAAGGACAACGCTCAAAGGAGGATAAAGCGTGTTAAAGCCTTTTCATTTCCAATATAATAGCTTTACTAAAACGAATGTATGTTATAAATATAATTAAAGAGTTTTAGCAATATATTTGGTCAAAATATAATGATGACTGTAGACTGTTTTGAATGTCAGGGAGAAGTAAGGATCTATGACTCTAAGATATAAATATATACAATAAATGCATAATTAAAGATAGAGCTTAGAAATTCTGACCATTCAAAGCTTCCCTTTTTAAACGGCTTAATTCCTTTTTACCTTTGATTCAGAAAGCTTGAAAGTCTGCCTTCGAGATTCAGAAATATGCTTGCTGTAACATCCCATTTTACCCAACAAATATTATAAAAACCAGAGTTATAAAATTCCAACATATAAACAGGATGCCACATTTACTTTTTAAAACAACGACATATAATCGCACATAAAAAAAGATACATAATACTTAAAACTCAGATGAACCGATAACAACATATTTTGATCTTTGAAAATAAACCAACTTTCATTAAATAAGCAGCGAAATCACAATTTCAACTTAAATGACATATTATCTTGTCCAACTGAAACCAACTTTAAAAACAACAAATTACTTGTTAATATCAACTTAAAATTCAACAACTAAATATATATTAACAACAATAAAACACAAGCGTTCATCCCCCGAATGTTACGTATCAGAGCGACCAACACCTGACTCGAACTACTGAAGGTAAACAACCTTCATTCTGGATTACCTGCACGTTACCAACATAGGGGTAACATTCAAACAGAAGGGGTGAGATATCAAACAATATAATTGGATGTATGATAAATACTATATTAGAATTAATTCATGCATAATGACCACTCCACAAATTTTTGAACAACATTTATCATCACAAAATTATCAACAAAACATCTCAACTATTTCAGCTTCACAACAATATCATCGACACAGTATAACAACTAGTTCATCATCACAACAACTTAGGGATGCAACTTAAAATGCGACCCATTACGATGCACATGCATGTGGTACCATATCATCCAAAATTGGTTCACTTAGGAACCAGGTTCACCCTTCTCGAACCCCGAATCTGTTGGAACATACAAATCAAATTAAGGTTTCTTTAATGGAGAAAATGATGAATTGAAGAAGATGAGGATTAGAGAATTGAGAAGAAAATAAGAGAGAGAGTAATTGAGGGTGAGATGATGAATTGGCATTAACCACAAAATAGGAGTAGTGAGCTCCTTATATAGTACATATTACAAAATGATTGGAATGAATTAAAACACCCAAAATACAAACAGAAAAACAATTGAGCTTCAGTGTAACCGGTTACGGCAAACAACGTAACTGGTTACGCAAACAGCGTAACTGGTTACGCAAACGCAACACCTTCAGTAACTCTGTTTCACGGGTTCGTAACCGGTTACGGTGACAGGCGTAACCGGTTACGCCAACTGAAGTGGTAAAAACAACAGTTTCAACACACCACCTCACTTCAGTTGGTCCAAGTCAAGCATGCTCAGCTTCATTCTCAGCCTCTTGAACACTTCATTTGTCACCCCCTTGGTCAACAAATCAGCTACTTGATCTTCGCTTCGACAATATCCCAATCGTAACTTTCCATCGCTCACTAACTCCCTCAAATAATGAAACCGCATCTCTATATGCTTGCTCCTTCCATGTGCAATCGGATTCTTCGCAAGGTTAATCGCTGAAACATTATCAACAAGGAGAGTAATAGCATCACCCTCACTACTATTAAGCTCCTTCAATAGATTCATAAGCCACATGGCTTGGCAAGCACACAACGATGTCGCAATATACTCGGCCTCACAAGATGAGAGTGCTACCACTGGTTCCTTTTCCGAACACCAAGAGATTGGGGTTCTACCTAGCATAAAGATGTATCCAGTCGTTGACTTTCTATCATCTTTATCACCATACCAATTGGAATCGGTGAAACCAAGTAAATCACACTTTCGGCCCGTATCCGATGCCGGAAAGAGAATTCCATAACCAAGAGTCCCTTTAACATATCTAAGGATCCTCTTGACAGCTGCCATATGAGATACCTTTGGTCTCTCCATGAATCTACTCACAATACCGACACTAAATGCCAAGTCCGGTCGCGTATTGCACAAATACCACAATGATCCAATCAATCTTCGATATTGAGTTGGATCAACATCTTGCTCATCCTCACTCTTGGACAGCTGTAGCCTTGTCTCACATGGTGTAATGGCAACATTACAATGCTCCATTTCACACCTCTTCAAGATCTCAAGTGCATACCTCCTTTGGTGCATGAGCAGTCCCGTTGTTGACCTTTGGAACTCTATGCCAAGGAAGTATTTCATGATTCCAAGGTCCGTCATCTCAAACTCACTCATGAGTTCCTTCTTGAACCTTGAAATACTCTCCTCACAGCTGCCGGTAATCAAGAGATCGTCCACATATAGGCAAAGAATTATCACTCCATCCTTAGCATTCGATCTCACATACACGCCATGTTCGGACACACACCGCTTGAAATCAATATCAACAAGAAAACCATCTATGCGTTTGTTCCAAGCTCTTGGAGCTTGTTTCAAACCATACAATGCTTTGTGTAACTTGTAGTATCTCATCTCTTGATTCTTCACTACAAAACCGGGGGGCTACTGTTGCACCCCAAAATTTGCCCTCTTTTATATGCTATAAGTTACGGTAGACGTTTATTTCGTCTCCCAAAAATCGAAGAAAAAATAATAAAGAGTATCCTTTATTTCGAGACGGTTCAACCGAGGATTATTGAATTAAAGGGTGATTATGGTGCGTGAGCTTTGCCGAGACATATTGGAGTATGATTTGTTTTCATGGCCACATTGATCATCTTTTTATCGGTTGTCCTCTTTGGATTATAGAATCATGTTGATGCATTCACTTATGATTTCAATCAATACTATGCAAGCTTGTTGCACGAGATTTAATTGTCACGTGTGATCATTAAGACAAGCCCATTGATTCAACATTCGTTTCGAAGGCACTTTCGCGTAAAAGGGTTAAAGTGAACTTGGCATTTGAAAATTGAAGAAAAGCGTAGAAGGTTCCACTAAAAGCATTTGCGCGAGATTTCTTGATATTCAAGTTATGAGATTAAGAGATTAAGACATGACCGATTATTCATCAAAAATACTCGTTCAAGTATTGATGCAAATTCCATTCAATTTTATTCAGTCATTTGTTCAAGATTTACACATCATTGTGGTTATCATCATTCAAATCTATTCAAGTTCATTACAAAGTGTCCATGTCCATTACAAAAAATATTCAAAGAGTCTCCATTCTACATATCCATTACAAAGGCAAAATTACAAGATTCAACAGAAATTTGAGTGTACACAAAGGACCAAGGATCAAGTCGGTTCAATACTCCAAAGCGGTGCAATGTGTCAACCGGATCTGCTGTAAATTCAAAGAAAACTGATCTGCAGCTTCACAAATAAACCGCCCCACACAATCAAAATCCTGCATCCTGCATCTAACAAATAAACCGAACCACATCACTAAATTAGCATAAATCGGTTCGGCAAAACCAGGCTGTAGAATTTTAAACCGGAGCGTTTTCAATGAAAAGGAAAAAAAAGGATATCAGTAGCCTTGGGAGAGGGGAGAGAATGGGATAACAAAAATTGGAAGAAAAATATCAGAGATTGATAACAGAATTTTGAGACAACAAGATTGTAACAAACTTTAGGGCCTTTTCAATGGAATCAGAATTCAACCTTCTCCTTAATACCATCTTGAAGCTTCATTCTCAGAGGGGGCTCCCAATCTTCAATCTCTTTTCTACAGAATCACAAGAAAATTCTAACAGTTCACAACAAAAAACTCATAACAGAAAATCACAGAAAACTCAGAAATTCACCAAGAGAAATTCAGAAAAAAAAGGAAGAAAACTCTAACAGAAAACTCTCTCTCTCAGAACCGTTCTTCATCTTCATCGATCCAAAGCTCTCCATAATCAGGATCTGTAATCTTCAACCTCCTTCTCTCTTTGAATTCATCAACGTTCTTCATACTTCAATCCGCAAGAACGCCGTTCTTCGTCACAACCTCACGCCATCATCACTGAATTGAGAAGATCTTCAACAATTTTCATCGATTTGCAGCAATCTTCGTTGCAACTTCAACAATCGTCAGGTTCTGCTCTGAATCCTCTCTTCGATTTCATCATCTCCTTCAATCATCAGCATCACAACATCTCCATCACCGAATCCAAGATACGAACAGAACAAGTGGACGGAGTGAGTGGAATTGGAGAAGAGCGGATCATACGCACACCTGAATCTCAATCAAAGAAGCACTGAATCTGAAACAATACGAGAGAGGGAAGCAATTCACAGCGGCGATACAATAGTGGTTCATCGAAGGAGAAGAGCGGCGGAGAGATTGAGAGGCGAGTTTTGAAAGAGAGACGGAATTGGAAGGAGATGATCGGAGTCGAGTGTTGTGCGGTCGTTGTCACGGCGGTGTTCGAAGATCCCGGCAAGCGTCTATTCGCGAGGTTCTTGCAAGAGGAGAGAGAGTTCTGAAGTTGCAGAGACCACAAGCACATGTAAACCTAATTCTTTTTTGATTCAATTATGCATTAATTGTGAGTTTAGCTGGTATTAAATGATGTTAATGTGGATAATTAGGAACAACATCTGAATAATAAGGATAGGATTAAGTTGATATTAGAAATGGACGAAAATCTGGAACAAAATCTGAGTATTGGATCAAAGCTTGGGCCACCGAAATGCTAGCCACACCTCTCCTAAGCCCACCACTTTGAACATAGAGAAGCTGAAACAAAAACACTCAATTGTGCATTGGGCCATGTACGAATTCTGATTCTCACCCTCTAAGCCCGTATCACCATTGTTTTTTGGCTAGAATCCAAAAAAAATGAACAAAAACGTGCTATTGGACCATCAGCAATGGGCCCCGCGCCCTCCACCTAGACTGCACCTCTGATCTCAGTGTTAAACCCCCCTGTGTACATAAAATTCGCATTAGATTTAATTGTTTTAACTAGTTTGCTTCATATTTCTTGTAGGAAATAAAAATGACATAAAATCATAATAACTTTGTTAGATTTAGGATTTAATCTTGATATTATTTTGTTAGATTTTAGAAATTAATCAAATAGTTTGTCTCGGTAGCTTTTGGTTGAATAAATTGACATATAAAACAATTTCACTTTGTTAGATTTTTGACATTATAAAATGAATAAAAAACATGTATTCTTTTCTAGTTAAATTAGATTTTTGTTTTCTATATTTGTTTTCTATGTTTGATAAAAAGATAATCAAAAACATGTTTTCCTTGTTAGAATTTAATTGTTTTGTACATAGTTCTATTCTAGTTTTAGTTGAAAATATCATAAAAAACAATTCGTTCTTGTTAGATTTTGTTTTAAAATTTACTTAGAATTTAATTTCTATTATTTTCTATGGTGGTGCGCGTTTGCCTTGTTACTACTGATTTGTTTGCTGAGATGTGCGAGGTACTTCGAGAGAGCCACTACAAAAAAAGCGCTCGATTTGTGGGGGTTTTATACCCATTTTGAGGGGGTTTATGACCTCCGCAACGTATTTTGCGGGATTTGTTAAAACTCCCGAAGTTACGATTCCCATAATATATATGCGGGGGTTCTGACCAACCGCTGGTATCAAACTGCAGGGGTTATTTTTCGGAGGTTTTAAACCTCCACAGTATGTAGAGTTAATTTGAGGCATTCCTCAACCGCCTCTAACATCATATTAATACGTTTTTTAATTTATTTTTTAAATTGTTTTCTGGGGATTTGGAACCTCCTCAATAATTGATATGTTTTATTTTGTATTCATATTTATCAATTAATTTTTGGTTAATTTATTATTTTTAGATAATTATTTTAAAAAAATTATTTACCTTTTTATATTTTTTGCTGTATTGAAAAAAATTTACACTATGTTTTTTATTATAATAATTGTTATTAGGTATTAAATATAATTATTATACTACAAAAATTTTTAAAAATAAAATAAAATTACCAGTATAACATAATTCTATTTAACATGAAACCATATAAACCAAATTCATAATAATATCTTCAACTTGAACATGTAATAATGTGTTGTTCAAAATATTCGGTGTTATATCAAATGTGACAATCAAACACAAATTTAGTCTAACATAAATTTTCATCTTAAAGGGTCAAAATAACAAAAATATAGATTTAATATCAGTCTTGTTTAATCCCTTAATCAAACACACGTCAAATGTTGCTACCACCACAAGATCCTCTTGCAATCAACGGCGAATTAGGCTCACTTGCAACGTCACTTGGCTGAAATTATAAAAGAAACAATTTATTAGATAAAATACTTAACTAATAATTTATGAATTAAACATTGTTATCAAATGTATAATAATTTTAAATTATGTATGGGAAATAAATATGCAGAATACTTTTAAAATTGTCACTCTACTATATTGGAAGTTCTAATTAGCCTATCAATTGTTACAGAACCAAATTATTTTTCATGACAACAAAAGTCACATAAGAATATAAACATCACTGTTTTTCCACATTGTTGATAATTACAATTTAACACACTGTCAGAAACTCCACTAATACCACTCCAAAGAAATAAACATCACTGTTTTAATATTCACTTCCATGAAACTCTGATATCAATACTACAATACTACAATAACTACAATTACTACAATTCTTTGACATATCAGCTGCCATATACTTAACCTCATCAACCATATTTTCAATACAACTATAAGATTTTACTAGACCGATGCAAGTGATGAAATTCATTTTTGGGAGGATTAAAGAATACAATGACTTTATCAAGGTTAGGAAAAGCATCGTGGATAGAAGGTTGGAAGTGAATAATTTTCATTGATGCTTTCCGGAAGCTGAATTTGTCAAGCTTAATGTAGATGGAGCGACGAATGGCTATGGTAAGTCTGGATGCGGAGGTATTATCAGAGATTCATCGGGTATGTGGATTGGCAGCTTTTCGAAGTTTGTTGGAAATTGTAGTGATCTTTGGGCAGAATATTGGGGGACTTATGAAGGTATCATTTTGGCTCTTGGATATGGATATAGGAAAGTGGAAGCTCATTTGGACTCTAAGGTTGTTGTGGAAACTATCCTTCAGAAGCATAACAATAATAATGGAGAGGTCAGCCTGGTGAATAGAATTCAAAGCCTACTAGGAAATTTTGATGAGATTAGGCTTGTGCATGCGTATAGGAAATGGAATGAATGTGCTAATTTGTTAGCAACAACTGGTAGGAAGATGAGTGGGGGTATCATAATTCACTTGAGTGTTCCTCCTATTTTGAGCAAGGCTCTTGAGAGTGATATTATAGGAGTTCTGCTCCTAGGAGTTTGTTTATTTAGTTGTTCTTTAGGAGTTTGTTTATTTAGTTGTTTTTTGGGCTTTGACCCTCCCTTCTAGCAAAAAATAAAATAACAATTAATATTTAAAAATAAGGATTTTGTCTCTCAAATTAAGACAATCATTGATAAAAATAAAATTGATATTATGTTGGTAGTGACCCGTGAAATAAATAAAATTCTAATTTTATTAAAATTAAAAAAATAGATTATTAATATTTTTAGTGATAATAAATAAATAGAGAGAAAAAATTAAAATGAAAGTGTGGGAAAAAATATGAGAGAGATCTGAAATTTTAATCAAGAGAAAATGTGTATATGTAGTATTTAATTGTGAATGTTGAAAAATAAATGACATGTGTCATACTATAATAGGAGATAGATGGAAAAAAAAGTAAACATTACTTCATTTTATCTAAATGCTCTTTTTTAGTGTAAATAATTTGTTGTGAAAAGACAATTTAGAAAATTTATACAATTGAATTGTTATATATAGACCGTTGATATAATAAATGCTAAACAAATAGAATATTTTTACTACGGAATAAAACTATAGAAATATGTTAAACATAAATAAAAAATTAATGAAATCGTTAATTGATTCAATGGTGATTGGCAGTAGACTTAACAAGAGAAGATCACGTAAGATTCTCTGCAATTGTGATTGGGAGGAGCTGAAACCATTTGATATCCGAATTAAATTAGACATATCGATGATGGTAGGAAGAACTGCGGTTTGATCATCTGCAAGTGCGATAGTCGATTGGAAAGGGGTTGGAATCAAATTTGAGTCGGATATTGATGGTAATTATTATTATTATTATTATTATTATTATTATTATTATTATTATTATTATTGTTGTTATTTTGTTTATGATTAAAAAATACATAATAATTATCAAATAAATTAAAATAAAGATATTTAATCATTATTTTGTTAAGAATTGCGTAAACTTGAAACAAAGAAATACTAATAAAAAAGCTAGAAGGAAGGTGGATACAGTAAAAGTGAGTAAAAAAAAGTGTATAAATGAAGTATTATTGACTCTTGCCACTACATTCATCACTGTTCAACTTGGACGCAATCGACTACCACAACCACCATCTTCCTTTCCTTACATTTCTCTTCCTTCCAACCCCCATCCTCTCTCCTCCATTTCTCAAGGTAATCCATCTCTCTCTATTTTCTTAATTTCATATCTCCAATCTAATTTCATGGCGATAGAAACCCAAAAAAAAAAAAACCTATTTTTCTCTGTTCTAAAATACCTCAATGCATGCAATTATGTGTAATTGATTCAATTACTGTTATCTATTATTGTTCATGTAAACGCTATGTGGAAAATTGATAAACCCTTTTTGTTGGTTTCAATTCATTCAGAGATCTCATGGAACAAATTAAGTTTTCTTTTAATTCGTTAAGAGATCTATTCAATCCTGATTTGGTACTTAGAATTGTATTGAATAGAATATTCATATTGGTGCAGTGTCGTAATCAACATCAAACTTGTGAACTGTTTATTTGATTTTATTGACTGCCTTTATTGACTGCCTCCGAGTCCGACTAGACGCGTTTTTGGGGTTTTTTAGTTGCCTGTGACTAAACTTGTGAACGCGTTTGTGAATTGTTATTCTTTATTTTTATTATTTATTTTTATTGTTAGTATTATCTGTGAGAATGAAGCACGGAAATGAACACAACACGGACATCTGATTCCTTTTAATTTATTCATTTTTTAAATTAGTGTCGACTTGTCTGTGTCTGTGTCCGTGTTGTGTCTGATGTTTGTGTGCTTTATAGGTTATGAGTTGAAGTTAATGACGCCCAATGTGTTTACTTAGATGAGTTTCTTGACTCTAATTGACTAGTCTTTCGACTTTGGGACATAACAGGGGTTGATGAGATCACAATTCCAGTTATGATGTTGCATAAATCTCTAAAACCTTTATATTGTGGTTGCTGATCGTAATTTAGTAATTTAGCATCTTGATAAAAATAAAATGCAGCAATTTCCCCTTGCTGTATTATTACTATCAGAAACAAAACTTGGAATCGTCCCGATCTCAACTCACTTCCCCGGAAAACGCTGCCGCTGTTCGTCGGCGGCCGCCAGGAAGCAGCGATAAACTCCTCGAGGTATTTATTTTCAGATGCGATTCGCGGCAAGCAGATCTCAACTCCGCAACCGCGATTCTCTTATTACTTAGCGCAATTAACAACATATATTTTTACTATCCGAAACTTTCTAATCCTTAGTAAACCTTATTATGTATTGGATGAATTTGAAGAATTTTTGTGCTTAATATGATTAACATATATATGCCTCTGATTTTTGGTTTATTGTCAGTAAGTATCAAGAATGCAATTCTTTGGTGGTTCTGAGATTAGTCCGTCGCCGCCTGCGCCGACTGCTTCAGGAAACAATGGCCATATGCTGTATGTTTTCAATAGAAATGGTATATGTTTGCTTTATAGAGAGTGGAATCGCCCCTTGCATACGCTGGATGCTCAACAAGATCATAAGTTGATGTTTGGTCTGCTCTTCTCACTCAAGTCGTTAACTGCCAAGATGGATCCCACTAGGTATGTATGTGTGTTTAACTTTAACTTTTCGATTTTGATGATTATATGTGGATTTCCACATGTACATGTATTGCGTTAAAAGTAATGTGAAGAATACTTATTCTGCTATAGTTTTAGTGCATATTTGGTTTATAGTTTTGCAGCGTCGTCAAATAGTGGCTATAATAGTTAATGTCCCTTGATAAGCAATTTAGTACAAAATGTTGTTTAATAGCTGCTTAGAAGCACTACAGCATTGTAGCGTATTGGAATTTGAACTAACAAGTAACATGGAGAGTGATTATAAATTTATAATTGATAAAAATGAATAGCTGTTGGTGACAGAAATGTGGTATCCCTTATTCTTCTATTCATTCTCATCACATGGACATTTTATGCTTTGCATATTTAATATTTGCTCATCTTTGCTTGTTTCGTGTTGCAACAATGATCAACAATTCACGGAGTTTATGATAGATATAAGGAATTATATGAATATTATTGTTGATGTTCTATATGTTATAGAATGAACTGGTAGGTCTAATTCCTTTTTCTCCAACTTATGGTGCAGTGCCGAGAAAGGGAACCTTGGTGTGCCTCAGTTACCTGGTCAAGGTTGTTCATTTCACAGTTTTCGCACTAATACATACAAACTTAGTTTCATGGAAACTCCTTCTGGAATAAAGGTAAGATGCAGCTACACATGTGTTTCCTTATATACCCTTATTAGATTCTTGTGGATGCAGTCGCTTCCTGATGCCTATTTGGAATTTTATGGTGAAATGCTTTGCACCTTGGATTTTGCACATGTATTCATTGGTTGATGTAGCTATTTGGAATTTATTCTTTGCATGTCTCTAATATATGCTAATTATATTTTCTGTTAGAAATATGTTAGATTTGTTAACCTCACTACCTTAGCTGTGAATGAAAAACTTAAGTGATAGAGAACAAGAAAAAGATAAAGTGAGAAATTTTAAACACATGTTCTGATATTTGGTTTAGGAGTGGTTGGCTTTATCCACTTCACTGTGGCTTGTAAAGCTGCATGTTGGTCACTGAACAATAAACAATTTTACAAACTCTTCATTGTTTTTTGGTTTGTTGTTGTGGAATGAGTAACGTGTGGTCCTCATATGTTATTTGTTTATGCAATTGTAATTTGCAATATGTATTTAATATGCACATCATAGGATTATGTTCCATGTATGCAGTTTTAACATGGGTGGCTAGATCCAAAGTGTGAATGTGGTTAACAGGTTTATTTTTTTGGAAGCCACTAACTTTTTTATTTAAATTTTTCATTCTTGTGTTGAGGGGACTAATATGGTCCCAACCAAAATATACCAGTGAGAGCACGGCTATTTACTCTATAGCTGTGGATAAGTGTAAATGGTTGAACACGTTCATATATATTTTATCAACTCATTTGGAAATCATTTATGCCAGTTATTGATGTTTAACAAAGTACCTGCTTGATAGTACTAGATGGAAGTGAAATGAAATTGGAAGGAAAATATAAGAAAGATAAATAAATGAAGAATTTGAATTAGAAGTAAAATATAAGCATAATTTACACTTGGTGAGCATTTGAAAGGTGAGAAATGAAGTTGACATTGCTGTCATTTGAAAGCCATCACTAACCGACTTTTTGTGCCATGGAAATGAGATCATTTTTATGAGAATAAATGGTTAGAACTGTACTATTAAAACAGACAACTTTTATACAGATTGGGTCTAGAAAATACTACATTAGCTTAATGATCTAGTGTGCTTGTTCCGTTCATGATTTAATTGTAAGTAAATCAACACAATTATAAGAATTTTGTCTACTACTTTATTATTCATGTCAAATAACGTTTTCCAACATTTGTGAGTCTAAAGTTGTTGTAGGATTTGAGTAATCTACTCTTACGTTATCCGTTAACAAAATGTTACTTGCTTCTGATGTGGAACAAGGGGGAAACTAGTAATACTCTATTTTTCTATAAGGCCATGAAATGATTTAGAGGCTGTGCAAATACTTAACCGTACATAGGGTACTCTACTAAACCTAGTTATACAAGGCCAAATAACTAGAATTCTAGACCAAGTTGTATTTCAATATAGGAAATGATAGACCTGTAAGAACGTATGATAGACCTGTAAGAACGTTTATACAAGGAAAAATAAGAACATTAACAGAAACAAAAATATAAAGGAAGGGCAGATGTATCAAAGAAGAAAAACAGAGAGGGCTGGAGAGTAATTCCAATAGGGTTGGTTTATAGGAAAGCCTTCAAGGGACAAGGGAAAGGTAGAAAAGAAATAACATTATGAGATGAATAAGCCTATTCTAAGGCTTGAAGTGAGGAAAGTAAGCTGATGACTGAATAATATTCTCTTGTTTTCTCAATTCTTCAGTATGTAGTTGTGAGCTTCTGATTTACATGCATGCTTTTATGATGCTATGATCTTTATCTGGCGTTGGTCTGTCAGCACTCTGCTGCCAGCACAATGGTAGTTGATAACCGAGTTAGGTAGGTTTTACTGCAAAAAATCTACTACATACTAATTAAAACTATGAATTGTCATATTGTGCTTTCAGAAAAACAATCAAAGAAGCAATAATCATAAATTGTTCCTTGTCATACTAATTGTATTGTAACACTTCCATGCTTCATGCAGATTATCTTGGTAACTCATCCTAGAACTGGTGATCTCCGGGATTCCTTAAAGTATATCTACAATTTGTATGTTGAATATGTTGTCAAGAATCCACTCTATACACCCGGATCTCCTATCAGGTAACATAATATTTACTTCTGTTATGTAATGGATTTATGGATTATATTTTGTTTTTGTTTTGTGAGCTGTTTATCCGGAAAGAAATAAAGGTTTTTCGATGGTTTGACCTATTTTCATAGGTCCGAGCTGTTTAATACAACATTGGACCAGTATGTGAGAGGCATTGCATAAAAGCTGAACGGTTACAATTTACCATTATCAACGATGAACACATATGTTGTAAAATGCCTTGTTATGCATGGTGGTCACTGCATTATCAGTCACAAACTCTTGGGAAGGCCTTGCCTGCTGTTTATGTTTATGTTATTGCAATAGACGGTGTGACAATGTTAATACTTGATCGGAATTCATTGCTCAAAATTTAAACCAAATGAGTTCTTGATTATTATTGTCAATTTGTTACATATGCACTACAAACTCATTTTGGCTTTTGTGGATTGTACTGAATTTTTTTTGTATAATATGATTCTCTTTGCCAAAGTTAAACCTCAAGCTTAGTGTGGATATCTATGATCAAAATAGAGTAGTTTTGTAAAACAGACAATATAAAAACTTATGTAAGCGCTTATTTCTTCAAGTTTTTTGGGTCTGAAGATGAATTGGTAATAACTACTAAACGGTCCAACCTAGCAATGTCGGTTTCGGCCAATTAAACTAGGTCTTTGATTTATTCTTAGTTGAATCCTTACAAAATCATATTTACTACTTGAGTCTTGATAAAAATAAATGTAAGGTTGGGTAAGACACAAACATAAATCGTCCGGACCCATCATTTGAAGACCCTGCATGAAACCATTGGCGGAGGAAGGGGGAGGCACATGGTGATGGTGTGCCATGCCCATTCCCATGTTCTTAAAAATATTAATTTAAGATACCTATACCATTTATATTATGCTTTATTATTTTTGTCTGTTTATCTTTTATGTTTGATTTCAAATGACTTTTTGTAATATTATTAAATTTATTTTAGTTAAATTAGTGTTCAAGAAAGATATTATTCAATCATTTTGTATGTGAACATAGAGAGCAGTTTATGGAACACGATAGTCTTCATGAATACTTGTGTTTATGGTATATATGATGCAATAAAGTAGAATGAATTGAGATGTCATTCTTATACTTATTAGAAGGTGTACAAGGAAATTCTCTATGTAAGGAATTTTTTGTACACTCCCTTAATCATTTTAGGTGTCTTTAACGAAATTCCAATTTTACATTTGAAAGATGCATATTTGAACGTATTACATTTTATTTTGAAGGTATTAGAATAAGTATTAAGTCTTAATTTTAATTTTATTTATTTATTATTACTAAAAAAATATTCATAATCTATTTTTTAATTTTAATAAAATTAAAAATTCATTTATCTCATAGATAACTATCAAGATAATATATATTTTATTTTAATCAATCATAATTTAAATTGAGAGGCAAAATTCTTATTTTTAAATATTAAATTTTTTCTCTATCCCAGGATTTCATTTTTTTTGTATGATTATTTAATACAATTAAGTTTATATAATTATTTCTCATTTTACAATTAGGTAAATAATTTTCAAATTTTGTATTTGTATCTAAAATTATTTTATACCACATCAAATAATTTTTTTTATCTCACAGATCATTATCAGCACAATGTCGATTTTATTTTAATCAACAATTACTTTTATTTGAGAGACAATTTTTATTTTTAAATATTAAAATTTTATTTGTATGCTTGTTGGGTTTGCCATGAATCAAAAACATCTTTGTGTGTGTTAGTCTTGCATTCACAATACGAGCATCTCAAGGCAATAAAAAAGTGATTGAAAACAAGTGAGCTAAGCAAATTAAAGAGCCCATGGATAACCATGGATACAAAGGGTGCTAACACCTTCCCTTTGTATAACCTACCCCCTTACCCAGAATTTCTTAAAGGTCTTTTTTCTATTTCTTTTATAAACCTTTCCTTAATTGGATAAAATAAAAGGTCGGTGGCGACTCTCTGATTTTCAAAAACACAAAAGCAGAAAGAAAGAAAAAGAGTCAGTTCGCGTATTTCACCGCATGACAGTTTTAAAAAAAATGCTTTCCCTTTTAAGCGGAACTACATTAGCACTGAATTCTCCATTGCACCAAGGAGGTATGTAGGCACAAGGCTTAATGTCTTGCCGAGCTTATTTTAAAAATAAAACAAAATCTCTTTTTCTAGCACACACAACATAGATTTTCAAAAAGGTTCCTGTGGTGTACCACAGATATGAGGGGTGCTTAAAACCTTCCCCTCAGATAATCAACATCCGAACCTGAGTTCTCTTTTGTTTTAAAAAACAAACTTTGGGTTTTACGTTCTTTTCCCTACTCCTTTGGAAACAATAAAGCGCGGTGGCGATTTCAAACAAAATATTGAGTCGAGTCAATCCTATGGCTTCGGTCTCAGATTTTCCCCGCTACACAAAGTAACATAACAAATACAGAAAAGATATATCCTCATATGTCAAAGTAACATAACAGATGCAGAAAAGATATGTCCTCATATGTCAACTAACAGAAACAGAACAGAGGTAATATATAACGTTAACTGTTGCTTAAAACAAATTTAATAACTCCAATGATATGTCAACTATTTTGTTGGACTCTTCATAAACTTTGGACAAAAATGTGTAAGTTTCATGAGACTCAGAAGCTCTATTGGTCAATTTAATCATCAGAGGACATAACTCATTGTATCGCTTCATGAAATTGGCTTTCATGTCTAATTCAACATGTCTTCCTTCCCCTTCTTGATTACTTCCCAACATTGCATCTCTTGTCCATCGCTTTAGTATATAGTGTTTGGGAATTAACTTAATATTCATGACATCCAAAACTTTCAAAGCATGACTACATAAGATACCACATGTCTCAAATTTATGACAATCGCAAAAAAAAATTTCTTTCATAAGATTTCCCATTACTATCCTTTCTTTCACATTGTCATAATTCGTAACAACATACATACTTTCTTTCAACTCTTTTATGCAAGTGTCTTGATATTGTAGCAACCTTCCCTAAAAATTACAGATTTAGAGTCGCCACCTATTCTGAAGGGCGAATAGGAAACCCTACGCAGTTAAGAGATCGGGGTAAGTTATTATAATCAGGTCGAGGGAAGGTGTTAGGCCCCGTCAACCCTTTCCTATGGCTTTGAATCTAAGGTAACAGTTTATGGCTAAAAGATTAAGGTTAATAGCTAAAGAAGTGAAAAGGGCAAAATTGATATTTAAAGTGAATTGAGATTTTAGGGAGGGGGACTCGCCTTGGTTATCCAAGTGCCTACGTATCTCCTTAGGGAGAATCAGAGTCAACGTAGTTCGGGCACAGGATTGTACGCCTTAGAATTGAATTTGATATGGTTGAAAGTTGTTTGAAATTGTTTAAAGGCTTTTTGAGTGGCCTATCGTAGTTTTAGAAGTTGATTTGAAAGGCATTTTGAATTGCCTAATTGAAAAGGATAAAAATCCGTAGTATCGTGGTTTAGTGTGTTTTGAATGTTTGGGCGTACAACCCTGATTTTTATTTGTTACCATTAGTTGCAATAATCAATAGGTTTGATTACCATGGCTAACGGATTGAAGGGAGGATTACTAACCACTATAATTGATAGATTCGATTATCACGAATAGCAAATGTGCGTGTTTTAAATAATTAATTTGATCGTTACCCCTCGTAATCAATAGGTTTGATTACAAATAGTAATGAATTTTCAGAGAAAAATAGGCTAATCATCGCAGCCAATAAGATGGTTGAAAAGGGCAAAATTGATATTTAAAGTGAATTGAGATTTTAGGGAGGGGGACTCGCCTTGGTTATCCAAGTGCCTACGTATCTCCTTAGGGAGAATCAGAGTCAACGTAGTTCGGGCACATGATTGTACGCCTTAGAATTGAATTTGATATGGTTGAAAGTTGTTTGAAATTGTTTAAAGGCTTTTTGAGTGGCCTATCGTAGTTTTAGAAGTTGATTTGAAAGGCATTTTGAATTGCCTAATTGAAAAGGATAAAAATCCGTAGTATCGTGGTTTAGTGTGTTTTGAATGTTTGGGTGTACAACCCTGATTTTTATTTGTTACCATTAGTTGCAATAATCAATAGGTTTGATTACCATGGCTAACAGATTGAAGGGAGGATTACTAACCACTATAATTGATAGATTCGATTATCACGAATAGCAAATGTGCGTGTTTTAAATAATTAATTTGATCGTTACCCCTCGTAATCAATAGGTTTGATTACAAATAGTAATGAATTTTCAGAGAAAAATAGGCTAATCATCGCAGCCAATAAGATGGTTGAAACCCTTTAGCCAAATAATATATATTCGAATTATATTAAGATGGTTGAGATTTTACTAGAATTAGAGATATCTTAAGCTTAAGGTTGTTTGAAAGATATACTTAAAACATAATATGCATATTTTCATTAATGGAATAGTGAAACTGAAAGATATAAATCAGAACTTACATTTGATAAACCCAAAATGTCAGCCACTTGATCAGGAATCTTTCCTTCTTTCATCATAATATATGCTTTAAATGCTGCCATATTATTTTGAACTTGAGATTCCAAGTTCATGTACTTCTCTTGCCAAAAATTAGATGATGATGTAGAAGCACTTGTTGAAGAATTACTCAAATTTGAAAGTCTAACTCCATTATTTCTAAATGTATTGGTAGGAGCTGCTCCCATACCCATGCTTCTAACTCTTCCAGAATGCTCGGGCCCAAAGACTCTACCGACAACATCATTAGGAGATATTTCAGATTCATCAACATTGCTCTGTGTCAAACCCACTTCAATTTGTTCCTATCAATATACAAGATCATCATATTAAAAATTTGTATAAAAATCATGAAGTGGGAAAGTCTAAACTAACTATTCAACTTTCAAATGAAGAATATAAAGGGAAAAATCAAAATGCATGCAAGTAGCATGATTGGTTAATATAAATAAAACAAATAGAAGATACATGAAGTTGTCAGGGATAAATAATACAAGGAACAACTAATATTAAAACACACATGAACCATAACTAATAAAAGAACCAGAGAAAACTACACAAGATTGAAGGATTTGAAACTATATTATTAGCCTTTTATTTTGAAACTATATGAATAAAATGTGTGTTGTGTTCACATATTTTTACTCCTTCTCAAATGATTTTTTATATTATAAACTCAAACTTTTATTATTGAAATCACTTGTCAAGATATTATTTAAATATATAAATTGATAAACAAAAAAAGTATGATTTTTCTATTATAATTCTCTCTAAATACTTATGAATTTCTAACCACATGTGAGGAGGAACTTAAAAATTCTAACAGTAGCTAAACAATAGGGTGGGAGCGTTGAGACTAAATATATAAAGGACTTGACTCCAGTGAACACATCACACTAACATCCCAATTTATAGTCTCTCTTGATTTCCCTCTACAAGAATTTATAGAGATGGATTTCGTGAAGAAGTGTAAGATAGTATTGAGAAGTAACAAGAGCATGAAGAAGCAAAAAGATAATCCTAAGAAACCACCACATGGTTGTCTTTGTGTCTATGTTGGAGCTGAGAGACAGAGATTCATAATAAAGATCAAAATATTGAATCATCATTTGTTCAAGTCACTTCTAGAAGATGTTGAGAATGAATATGGATATGGAAACAATGGTCCTCTATGGCTTCCTTGCGACGTTAACATTTTCTGTGAAGCACTTATGGAGATAAAAAGTGCTATGAGTGACATGGGTTGCAATTTTCACACAGTAGCTACTACTCATTACTTGGAAATACCAATGTACCAAGAATGCCAAAGGTAATGAATGAAGAGTTTTATATCATGTTCAACATACCAGATAAATCAATCTCAAGAGAAACTGCATATCATAACTTACACGATGAATACTTGTGTCCATATCAGAGAAATCAATGTAAAAAGAAATTAAAACTTATAAACCCTATATTATCAAATCAAACCTCTAATTTATTTCTCTTTGTAAACGAACCCTCTTACTACTTGTCCATATCAGAGAAATCAATGTAAAAAGAAATTAAAACTAATGAACCCTAAATTCCCAAATCAAACCTCTAATTTATTTCTCTTTGAAAATGAACTCTCTTACTATTCAATAATGCTTCCATTGAAATAGGGAAGAGAGAAAACAACAATTTGTAAGATGGTTTAGCAAACAAAATTTTAAAGATTGGGACCTAAATATAACAAAGAGAAGATAAAGAAGAGTAAACTAACCTTAGTGAAAAAGAAAACCGGAGAATAATCGGAGATTGTTTTAAGCAATAGACAAGGGTGGAATTCCAACGGTGGAGAGCAAAACCAGTGTTGTGTTGTGAGAACTGAGAAGCAGGTTGAAGAATGAAGTAATGTGAGAAGCAGTGGAATGGTTAACTAAAGGGTTTCTCTATTTTTATTTTATTTTATACATATATCTATTTATATGTGTTATATTAATATTGTTTATATCATATTATGTATTACTTTAATTATTAATTAATGTAAATTAAAAACAAAAATATAATTAACCGCGCGAGTTTTGGTACAAAAATATTTGGCGCCAAAAACTTTTATTAAAAAAGCTGATTAGAAGACCAAAAGTTAGAGTAAAATTGCGCCATGATTACGGGGGTTTTAAACCCCCGTAGATTGCTCTATTATTTTTCCCATAAAATAGAGACTATTAATTTTTGTTCCAATTTTCAGAGGTTTTTTAAAACCCCCTCAAATTAACCGCCGCAATCCAGCGTGATTTTTGTAGTGAGCCTTTGATTGCGATTCGACTTGCTTCGTGTTCTAATTTATTTGTGGGACAAGAATTCGCTTCCAGTGCGATTTGACTTACGACTTAATTTGCGTCGTGTTCCACTTTATTTGTGGGACACGAACTTATTCCCGATGCCGGTCACCTGATCTCTCATTCATTGAGATGTATATTCCTGTATTGTCTGGATTGTATTTCTTGCAGGTTGCTTGTGTGGTCGTGTTTGATACGCACCACATAGCGGTTGTGATTTATTTTCACACCGCATCGCTTTGACGCGTGTGCTGGACTCCTGGCTTTGTTGGATGTTAGATTACGTGAAGTTTCTTAGTTCTGCTTACGCTTGCTAGCTCATTGCGGATTTGCTATCCATTCAGTATTGTCTCCTTGTCCCTTTTATCGCTTTCCGCATCATCCTTTAACATGAGAAGTAGGACCTAGACATTCATCTGGCCAAGCCCTCGAAAGAGGCTCTGTTTTTGTTGGTGTGTTTACATTTGTGCTTTGCGGCAGGGAGTCACGGTGTAATAAGTCCTATACGGCACTCCGTTAAGTCCTCATAGAAGGCACGCGGAAAGGGTTAGCAATCAACCCCCACCCAGTCTCATCGAGTCCGTTCAGTACGCGCACGCTACGCGTTGCTTGCTTCTGAACCTGCACAAGATCTTGTTATCGAGTATGTCAGGAAAAGGATTCATGTAGCCGGACCCCCGCCTTTCCTATAGCTCGTGTCGCTCGACGTTGATGCTCGGTGTACGCACACACCGTTTTCCTTTACGATCCGTGACGGCTTGGTTGCTTAGAGGGACTCGCTCCTCTTGTCTATGGCCCGATCATTTTCGTGAGGTCTAATGCTTGGTTGACTTGGGTTGAGCTGCTCCCCTTGGCTATGGCGGGACCGCCTTTCTACCATTCGGCCAATGCCGTTGGTTTGTTTGCTTTACGAGCGGAGCTCGTTTGTGTGATATTATTTGTTTGCCTTCCCTTTTCCCCATAGGTCGTTAGTTTAGTTTAGACTTGTACCCTTTGTATGATAACATTAGGTAGCAAGCTTTCCCCCTTTAGCTTAGGTTTTCCTCATGCATCTTTTAAAACACAAACCACACTCTTTGATTTTCTTTTTCTAAGAACTTGTTATTTCCGCTCCATTCCCAAGCATAAGTCTCCAAAGGTCGAGCAGCAGAGTGTGAATGTAACTCGTTCATCTAAAAAACACAAAACAAACAGAAACTAATTAGCCGAGCTACGGTAGCTCTGATTCTGCAAAAAGGATACGTAGGCAGCGGAGTAGGGCCCGTGCGAGCATAATTCTTTCTTTTCCCTACATTCTGCATGCATTTTAGTCCAGGTTAGCGCAGTTTGCTTACACACCCATATTTTTAGACACAGGCGTGGATACCATCGAGTACGATGGGCGCGAGGGGTGCTAATACCTTCCCCTCGCGTAACCGACTCCCTTACCCTTTTTCTCTGGTCGTGAGACCGTTGTTTTATTTTGTGGTTTGCTGGAATTCCCTTCCTTTTCAGGATAAATTTGTTAGTGGCGACTCTGTTAATTTTCGCGGTAGCGACAGCTGCCCAACATAAACCTCCTCATCAAGTGGACCGTTCAAAAATGCAGATTTGACATCCATTTGATAAACGCTCCAATTGTTGTTGTTTGCAATACCAACAACCAATCGGATGGTCTCAAGCCTAGCCACAGGAGCAAACACCTCCTCAAAGTCTATTCCTTCACGTTGCAAAAACCCTTTCGCTACCAATCGAGCCTTATACTTGATTATCTCGCCTTTCGGGTTTGCTTTCACTTTATAGATCCAACGTACACCAATCGGCTTTTTACCATGAGGTAGATCAACTAACTCCTAAGTACCATTCTTCTCGATTGATTCCAGCTCCTCTTTCATTGCACAAATCCATTTTGGATCCCTTAGAGCCTCCTCCGTATTCACCGGTTCGGATTCGGCCATAAGCGCAAAATGGACGAAATCACCTTCATTATTAACTTCATTATCTTGGAATCTCTCGCATTCTTGGAGTCTAGATGGGAACACCCTTTGCCTTGTTGATCTTCTATAATTTTTTCCAGTTTGAACATCATTCGGAGGCTGCGGAACTGTTTCAGGACTGACTGGATCATCAAAAAACACTGCTGTTGGGATTCTGTTCTGCACGTAACCGGTTACGCCTGTTTGTATTGGCTGGCCGTAACCGGTTACACTGTTCTCTGCAGAATTCATGTTCTGTTTTTCCTGTCTGTAACCGGTTAGGCCAGTTTGTTCTAGCTGGCCGTAACCGGTTACACTGTGACTGCTGCTGTTATTTTCTTCAAAAATAACATCTCGACTAATCAGAATCTTCCGATTTCTCGCATCGAACAGTTTGTAACCGCCTGTAGAGTGATATCCAAAGAATATCATTTCCTCTCCCTTGTCGTCCAACTTCTTTCTTAGTTGACCCGACACATGTCTATAAGCCACCGAACCGAATATTCGTAAATGACTTAGATTCGGTTTGAATCCACACCAAGCCTCTTCTGGTGTAAGCTTCTCAAGCTTCTTTGTAGGACAGCGATTCAACAAGTATGTGGCTGTAGAGACCGCTTCTCCCCATAGTTCCTTCGATAGATTTTTACCGCTTAACATGCTTCGAACCATGTTCATAATTGAGCGATTTTTCCTTTCGGCAATACCATTTTGCTGCGGCGTATAGGGTGGTACAACCTCACGTACTATACCCTCATCATCACAATACTTCCCAAACGCAACCGAGGTATACTCACCTCCACCATCCGTTTTGAGAGTTTTCAACTTGCGACCGCATTGCCTCTTCGCCATGGACTTAGACCTCTTGAATACATCAAACACCTCATCCTTTCTCTTGATGATGTAAGTCCACAACTTTCTACTAAAATCGTCAATGAACGTGACAAAATATCGATTGCCACCGAATGTGTCCACTTGCATAGGTCCACAAACATCGGAATACACCACCTCAAGGTGTGCATTGTTTCTATGACCCGCATCCTTGCTAAATCTTCCTTTGTGTTGCTTTCCTTTCACACATTCTTCACACAACTCAGCTGGAACGTTAATGTGTGGCAGCCCGGTAACCATACCTTCTTGTTGCAACGCTTTGAGATCACGAAAATTCAAGTGACCGAGATGATAATGCCATAACCACTCCTCTCTACTTGTAGCTATAGCTAAACACCTATGCTCCAATACTTTCAGCTCAACTTTGAAAGTCCTATTGGTAGCCATAGGAGCCTTTAGGATCAACACACCACTAGCATCAACAACCCGCAAGATCTTATCTTCCAAATGTATGTTGTAACCCTTTTCGAGCAATTGACCAATACTCAAAAGATTACACTTAATACCTGGAATATATAGCACATCCTTGATCATAGAATGTCCACCATCCTTTTTCTCGATCAACACATCACCGACACCTTCGGCCATGAGAGTGGAATCGTCCACAAACTTCACTTTATTTTTCGCCACTTGATTGATTTGCACAAACCGATCTCTTCTTCCCGTCATATGCGTTGAACATCCGGAGTCTAAGTACCACTCCTCATTGCATTTTGTTCCGAACTCAAAACTGTCGCATTTTCTGCACTGCTGCAGCTACTGTCCCGTGACTTGCAGCTGCTGTCCAGCACCTCTGTCATGCCGTCACACTTATTGGTAATCATCATTAAGAGTGTGGCTTCATCATCCACCTCTTGCCTCGCAACCTTGGCTTCATCCCCTTTAGATTAAAGCTGTTTAGCACCACACTTTGCTTGAAAATGTCCAAGTTTCTTACATTTCCAGCATTGTATTTTGCTCATGTCTCTTGGTTTTCCACCTTTCGCGTTGCTCTGATCACCATAACCATTTGAGTTGCTGCTCTCACCCTTTTGTCCCTTCGAATGTTTAGCTTCACCATCACCTTACTTCCCTTTCGAAGGCCATTTCCCTTTCGAACCTTTACTCCTTTCATTGAAACGAACTTGCAAAGCTATCTCCGCCTTTGCCTTACCGCTTCCTCTCTCGTCCATTCTTTGTTCATGTGCTTCTAGGGAACTTTGAAGCTCATCCTTGCTCAACGACGTAAGGTCCTTCAACTCTTCAATAGCAACTACAATGTTGTCGAATCTTGACGTTAACGAACGTAAGATCTTTGACACAACATTCTGCTCTAAGATAGTTTCACCACACGACTTAATTTGATTTACCAAACGCGTAATGCGCGTCACATAATCGTTGATCGTTTCCTTCTCTTCCATTTGCGTTAACTCGAATTGCCTCTTGTGAGTTTGTAACCTCACAACCTTCGCCTTCGCAACCCCAGCATATGCTTTCTCAAGAATTAACCAAGCTTGCCTCGCGGACTCGCAATCACCGACGTTTTCGAAATTATCACCATCGACGCAAGAGTGTATCAAGAAGAGAGCTTTGTAATCTTTCTTCTTCTCTTCCTTGAAGGTGGCTTGATGTGCAGCTGTAGGTTCAGCCCCAAGTGGTGTGACACCATTGTTGACGATATCAAGAACTTCTTGATATCCAAACAAGACCTTCATTTGCTTAGACCACTTATCATAATTCTTCGAATCAAGAATCGGTAAATTGGAAGGGATTCGATCGTTGGTACTCATTGTTGCAGCGGAATCGGATCAGAACCAGTGCTCTTGATGCCAAATGTTGGAACATACAAATCAAATTAAGGTTTCTTTAATGGAGAAAATGATGAATTGAAGAAGATGAGGATTAGAGAATTGAGAAGAAAATAAGAGAGAGAGAGAGAGAGTAATTGAGGGTGAGATGATGAATTGGCATTAACCAGAAAATAGGAGTAGTGAGCTTCTTATATAGTACATATTACAAAATGATTGGAATGAATTAAAACACCCAAAATACAAACAGAAAAACAGTTGAGCTTCAGTGTAACCGGTTACGGCAAACAGCGTAACCGGTTACGCAAACGCAACACCTTCAGTAACTCTGTTTCACGGGTTCGTAACCGGTTACGGTAACAGGCGTAACCGGTTACGCCAACTGAAGTGGTAAAAACAACAGTTTCAACAGAATCCACCCTGCTCGGATTCGGGAAAAGTCACCAATCCACCCTGCTCGGATTGCAACTCCCTTCTTTCATCAACAACAACGACATCATAAAAAATTGGTTCACTTAGGAACCGGGTTCACCCTTCTCGAATCCCGAATCCAACCTGCTCGGATTCGGGACAAGCCACCAATCCACCCTGCTCAGATTGCAACTCGCTTCTTTCATCAACAACAACGACATCATAAATGCATGTCAAAACACATTAATGCAACAACAACATAAGATTTAAAGTCTTCTCCCGATAATAAACAACATGCATTGACCCACGATAATAGTTCACCCTACTCGAACTATTATCCAACAACACAGCGGCAACTTTAATATCATTTAACATCACATACTTACCATCAGTCAACCATCATAACAATTTACTTATAAAATCAACAAGTATTCAATTAGAAAGCATAATAATCATGCCCTATGCCAACATTTTCCTATACATAATCATCTGTCATCGAAATTAATAAAATCAATTAAAATTAATTTTAATCCTTTAAATCACTCAAAGCAGCCCTTAACGTTGCCCAACAGTAGCTAACAGTCTCAAAAACTCAAAAGAATCAAAAATATTTTTTTTTATGAATTTAAAACATCTTAACAAAATATTTTCATTAATTTATTCTATATTATTAACTCATAAAAAGTTATAAAAATATATAATTATAACTCGATAGAGTTTCCAAGGAACTCTACACAACTCTACAGTAATTCCTACGACTCTAAAGTGCTCCAAATTACTATGCTAATAACTCTTGCATATAAAAATAACTCTTATGAATTTAATTGACTAATGGTCTGACTCAATTAATAATAAAAAAACTCTAAATGGTCAAATACCTTCAATTTTAATTTTATAGTTTATCAGATTTTACTCTAAACAACCTTATTGACAACTCTAACAACCCCCTATTAACAATCACTTAAATTAGTCAAACAATATAAATCTTTGTCTCTAACTCAAAACTCCTAAAAATATTATATTAATAATATTAAATTGTTATTGTTATTAATTATTATCACTAATTCACCGGTAAGTATTACATATTATCAAGGTATCAAATTTCACTATAGGCTAAGAACATAATTTTGACGCTACTGCACGTAATTATACGCTATAGTAAGTAATAACCCCTACATGTTTATCCCATTACGTGAAGTGAATTTATTATGATAAAGACATATATGTATTGCTGAACCTGGGACACTTCTCTTTAATTTAGAATTACTGCTACATTGCCGAAATTACTTCACCTATCAAAGCATGGTCACACAATGGCGAAACAATACCGAAACTCAACATATAATTTACCATTACAATTCTTAATATATGTTACATTAAATTTAACATATATATATATATATATATATATATATATATATATATATATATATGGTAAATTCTAGAATGAGGGACCAACTAAATCCTTCACCATGTACCATTATTAGCCACTATAGATTCAATAATTGTATTAAATCTTAGAGTAATGCTATGTTTACACTCTCTTCTTACACCCCATGCTTTTTACACCGTATACATACATCTCTTTGAATGCTGCACAGTTGCCAAGACAAAAACAAAAACTATTATAAAATTGATGAGTATATACTGATTGTCCAAATGTACGGTGTAAGTGTACCATTCAGTGTACAAATAGCATTTCTCTAAATCTTATTATAGAGCTTCCACATCCAATAACTTTTTTTAAGCTTCATTTATCTTTCGCGCGTCTACTACGTTTCAATCTTTCTATGTCAGCCATATGTCAAAAACAAAACAAATCAAATAATTTGAAATTAAAAGGATAAACATAAGTGAATAAAAAAAAACATCCATATTAATAACCGTTATTCTTCTTCCATCTCTCAAAGTCTTTGTGGCGATCCATAGACACTATAAAAAAAAGTCTCAGTAGTGACGTGAATTTCACGCCACAACCCAAAAAAACACATCCCAAACCAATATTTGCGACGTGTTTATTTACGTCGCAGGAGGCAAGGTGACAACTTTTAGTGACGTGATTTTCACTTCACTATTTAGTGAAGTAAAAATCACGTCGCAATATTTGTACCAGAGATTAAGCAGAGTCAATCAGAGCAGGCGTAGCAGTGTTTGTGGTCAGAAAAAGCATCTTTAGTTGCGACGTGATTTTCATGTCACTAAGTAGTGACATGTAAATCACGTCACTAAATTTGTATAGGAGTGAATGGAATAGCGCATTTAATGTGTAATGTTGCGACGTGATTTTCATGTCACTACTTAGTGACATGGAAATCACGTCATTAATATATTTTTTTTTTTTGCAAAAAATCAAATATATATATATATATATATATATATATATATATATATATATATTTAAATTAATAAACTAAATATATATATATTAAAATTTATAAAATTTATAAATTAATTTAATAAACTAATTATACTAAAATTAAGAAACTAAAATTATAAATCTAATATTACTAAATAATGTAATTATAATTTAATTAATAGTTTACACAAATTCAAAATCAAAAGTAACAACAAAATAAAAACTAAATTAAATCAACAATCAGTCCGGGTCGGGAAACTCATCCTCATTTAGATTTTCCTGATCAATCGGCGCAAAACCCCCCATATTTTGGTTTCCACCAAAGGATTGCATAAATTGTCGCATTTGTGCCTCCATATCCGATTGTCTTTTCGCCATGACCTCCATTTCCCGCTGATGATCATTCCGCATTGCCATCATTTGGGCCTCCATTTGGGCCTCCATTTGAGCTTTCAGTGCTGCTTCACGTTCCGCCGCCTCACGCCTCACCTCATTTATCGCCAATTGTCTTACGGTGTCTCTCTGTTCATATGTTAAAGTTACAGGACGTGAACCTCCTTCCCCGTCGAGAACTCTTTGATATAGAGTTCTATCATCAGATCTCAAGGTGCCTGCCAAATTTCCACCACCAAAAAAACACCCGTTAGGCCCCTTGCCGCCAATGACTTTACTCCAAAGATAAAAATCCACATCCGGATGAAGCGGCTCTCCCGGTCTTGGAGTATAATGAGGATTAACAGTCAGAAATTGTACAAGCAATGCCTGATAATCATCCTACACATACAAAAAAAAAGTTAAATATAATTTAGTTGCCACATGAATTTCACGTCACAAATTTAGTTGCCACATGATTTTCACGCCACAACATGTCACATGCCACGTGAAAATTATAACACATACATTCTACCTGTCGGAATTAATTAATGAATCAGAATAATAAAACTTCATCAACAAATTAAGGAATCACATATTCATGGTTTCCACTTTGCAATATTTTTTGCATCATCAGGTTAATATTCATTCGGATATACCGATCATATCATCAATCATCTCATAAGCACACACACACATATATATATATATATATATATATATATATATATATATGCACACGGCAGAGGATACATTATCATTTATGCCATACATAAGCATTTACATCAATTCCGGCTTTTGGACTCGAAGTTCCTGGAATGACGCACGTCAAAAACATATATGGTTTTGTCATGCACATCTCGGGAGGGAGGTTGTAAGGGGTTACAATAACTGGCCAACAAGAATACGCACTTCCCGACGCTTGAACATAAGGAGCAAAACCATCTGAGCATAATCCAAGCCTGACATTTCTAGGTTCTGCGGCAAAATCAGGATGTATTCGATCAAAGTGTTTCCATGCCTCGCCATCAGATGGATGCCGCATAGTGCCTGGACTTGTTTTGTTTGTATGATGCCATGTCATTTGACTTGCACTGTGCATTGAAGCAAACATTCTTTTTAACCTTGGAATTATCGGAAGATAAAACATGAACTTTTCTGCTACACGGTCTTGATTAGTGTTAATGGCTCTACTGCGAACTTTATATCTTGGACTCATACAAAATTTGCATTCCTCCAACAATCCATCTTGAGTACCAAACTCATTGTCATAAAACAACATACAACCATTAATGCAACTATCAATCTTTCTTACTCTTAAGCCCAACTTCGACACCAACTTCTTTGCTTCATAAAATGTTGTAGGTAAGTTGTCTTTCATTGCAGTTGAGTCCAACATCATTTTTACAAAGAATTCCAAACACTGATCAGGAACATTCCAATTTGACTTGGCGGCCAATAATCTCACACACATTGATAACTTGGAGTCAGATGAACCATCAAACAACGGCGTATTCATCTCATTCAACAACTGATAAAATCTCTGCGCTTCTTCGTTCGACATCTCTTCCCCATCACAATCTTCAGGTTGATCATAGGTCACGTTCACACCAAAAGCATCCTCAACCATGTCACCGATCTGATTAAAGTTTTCCTCATATTCAATAGGCGGTCTTTCCTCATATTCCATTGACGGACCACTACTTGAAGCATGCGTACTGCTAGTCTCTGGTACGTTACTCGGCAATTTTTCACCATTAAACGTCCAAACCCAATAATTTTCCATGAAACCCCTTCAATACAAATGCCTGACCACTTCATCTGGGTCACTAATTATAGGTCTACATTCACATTTAAGACAGGGACACCTAACTCCTCATTCGCTTCGACAACATTCTTGAGCAAACGCCCACGTGATAAACCCGTTAACTCCTTCTATAAAATTGAGTTTAAGTGCACGTCTTCCTGATTCCACTCTATCGTACATCCAACTACGATAATACAAATAATATTCCATACTGCACATATATCCAATCATTCTCTTTTTAGTAACAATAATTAAACATTTACTTATATCAACTATAAGTAAATAATTAAACATTTACTTATATCAACTATAAATAAAATATTATTATATTATTTTTTAAAACAAAATAATATACTTCACACTATAATAAACATTTTTAAAACAAAATAATATATTATTTTTTAATAACTATGTAGTAACCTTCTTTTAAAATGTTGTTTAAAAAATTCTAATTCACACTATTTTGTTCTTAACAAACTTATTATTCCTTTTAAGAAATATAAAATATAATTCTACTCCATTGTATTTTATTTTAAATATAGACCTAATATATTTCATTTCTAATAACATTTCATTTCTATTTTGTTCATCAATTTTTATGATCTCTAATCATCAAAATTCAATTATACCAAATATACAAACTTATTATACCTAATATATTTCATCAATTTTTCATCATCTCTAATCATCAAAATTCAATATTCAATCTATTCAATCTATTTCAACTCTAATCATCAATTTTTTTACTGTAATTTACAATCTAATTTCCAACTCTAATTTTCTACAAACCTAATTTACTACAAAACTAACATTCATCAATTTTAACCTTCAATCTAATTTTCTACAAACCTAATTTTCTACAATCTAATTCATCAATAAAAAAAAACCTAAAAAAAATAAAATGCCAAAATTACCTCTATCTTCCTCTATCAATCTTCAAATATCTTCCTCTAATCTTCAATCACAAATATTACACCTAAAAAAAATTTATAACACAAACAAATAAATTATACAAATTAAAACAAAAATAACAAATAAAATACAGAAAATTAAAAAAGATTTCATACTTACCTTGAATATTTTGCAATTGGAAGGAATAAAATGCAATTTGAGAGAATGGGAGAAGAGATTTTGGGAGAAAATGGGGAAGAAGGGTTGGAGAAAATGGGGAAGAAGGGTTGAGAGGAAGAAGAGAAAGAAAGGGTTCTGGAACGAGAGAGGGGAAGAAGCTTTTTGGCAAAAGCTAATAAAGACTTTAGCGACGTGATTTTCACGTGTCTAGGTTGCGAAGTGAAAATCACGTCGCAACTTCCTAAAGTAATAAATGTGTCAGTCAACGTTCTGCATTAATTATGGCGTGGTATACTTAAAATACTTGCGACGTGAAATACACGCCGCAACAAAAAAAATAAAAATTTGAAATTCTCCCCTTTGTTAGACTACTTTATCTGTTTTCAATTTTTTTATTTATTTAAAGGTTGCGACATGTTTTTCACTTCGCAACTATTTTTTTAAAATAATATTTCAGACACCCCATGTGCCAACGTTGGTTTTAGTTTTTTAATATTAAAAACTTATAGTGACGTGATTATCACGTCGCAACTCACTTTTTTGAGCCACGTGATAATCACGTCGCAACATTACGTGGCTATATCACACTTTTCTTGTAGTGAGACCTGAATAATGTTTTTACTGTATTAACAAGGCTAAGATGAAAACTAGTTGCCTGCAATTGCAATTATGTTTATTAGTTTATGTATTCAATTATTCTTTTGATTGATGTTTTTAAAAATAAAAAATCCTAATGTGTAATTATTCGAAGAAATAGAATTTTTAATGCTTTGTATTAGATGTTGAATATGAATGGGAGGAAGAAATTATGTTTTAAACATATTTTGCTTTAAACAGTTTCTAGTTTGAAATTTTTAATACAAAATAGAATTGCTAGAAGGCTAGTTACAGAGGCATAACTATAAGGTTCATCCATGACAGTAGGATTGCAAGTCGAGAGAGTAGAGATTTTTTAGCGACGGTAACCGACGGTGGTGACATTAAATAAAAATAGAGGTTTTTGTTTTTTATTTACTTAAATTTATCCTTTTGAAAAATTAATGAAACTTAAAAAATAATTATTGGGTATGGAAGCTCTATAATAAGATTTAATAAAGTGATTTAATCTATGGTGGATAATAATGGTACATGGGTGAGGGATTTAGTTGGACCCTCACCCTAGAATTCACCATATATATAAATAATGGTAAGGTTCATAAAATCTAAAAATAACAAATCTATGGAAATTTAGGGATTTCATCTTAAAGATATTTCTATCCATCATACATTATCATACAACTTCAATAATCATATAAAAGCTCACCCTTACATAATATTTATCTTAATTTCCATTATATAGTCAGAACCCCACCCTTACCTTGGATTGGAGATCTTTCTATTTTATCGATTGAGGTCTTTTGCCCTAGCTTCCAACCTTTGCCTTTTTTTCTCTTTTGCAATTTTCTTACGGTTAATTATCCAAACTCTTCTTTCCCAAAATTTTAATTAACTTAATTCTCCTTATTTAACCAAACCTTATAATTTTAATATTTCCAATGGGCCTAACTTCCACACCCCACCTTTTCTATTTCAACCACTGAAACAAGCCCAATAATTAAATAAACTTCACTATATTATTATTAATATACTATAAATCAACTAATTAATAAACTAAAATACTAATAACAACTATTCAACAATTAACAATATTTTGCAACTTTGACAAATAATTCGAAATAATTTAATTAATTTATTTAATTAACGGGCGTTACAACTCTCCCCCACATAGAGTATTTTCGTCCTCGAAAATTCACTTGATACTATAACTCTTAACACAAATTTTGCATCTAACTCTCTGATCCCCTAGTCGCGTTTGGAAACACTTCGATCACTACTTTCCTTGACATAAAAACAACCCCACACGATTTGAATCTAATACACACATGCTAATCATTTAACACTTTTGTGACATAACCGTTAATAGCATCTCAACCATATGCTTCTGATATTCTAATCCTTCACTTCTAACGAGTCGTATACGCATAGTAACCGCGCCACATAACGCTTCAGCTGCGCGATTCTGATTATCCATCTTAAATCACCATTATCCTTAAAATTTCCGTCAACATCCAATGCACAAGTCTCAATCTGGTTTCGGACTTCCTTTAACATTCACCACAAGATCGTTGTTCACTTCGGTATTCCCGGCCTCTCACCTTGCGATGTTAACCCGCATATAAACCTGCTACTCTGAATTGTTCAATACGTCTAAACTCTTTCCTAGCCACTCCTCCATTAATTCACACAAACTGGTGAGCGACTATCCTCACGATATAACATCAATCACTTTACACACTATTAAGATAGCAAGAAAAGTCTATACCATCCACACGATCTCGTCTACTATTAACAAGAGATTAAGGGTGACCAGCTCCTCAATTTGTCAATAGATAGCTGACAATCATAATGGAGCATAAACCCTAGTTACCAAACTATAATAGCGTTCCTTTAAAATTAGCATTCAAGTCACATGCAGCACCATAATCCAATAATTTATTTTGAGACTCATAAATACTCCAACAGTTTCCTCTCATTCGATCTCGTCGATGAGACACCAATGCTCAACTTATTACACGGTCCATACTACACTCCTTTAGCCTCACACGAAGCTTAAGTATTCTCCAACTCAAGACTTACTACCATACCAGTACATTACCCTTCGTCTCATTCCAATCAGAATCTCGATAATACCATTACCTCTCTCCAATCCATTCATCAACGACATATCGCACTTGACCTATCCCCAAACAAACCGCGACAATAATTAATTAAACTCAAAAAGCTTCTCGTCTCTTCAATCCATAATCTAAATATCTCGACAATCATCGCTACATACCATTTAAATCAATTCCAAGTACCGGAACTGTTTTTGTTGAGAGGAACGCCGCACTATCTTCCTGAAGGTTCAAACGACGGTCCAAACAGAGTTACAGTCCAAAAATTATGAATCTTTAAAGTTTACCAAAATCGCAAACACCGACATCATACACCGACACCACCAAGTCTCATTACATACCAGGTTAAATTTATTTCCTGAACAAGAAATCATTTTCCAAGAAATTGAATTGTATAAGCTTTTCTCAGCTTCGAACGGTGGGTCAAACCGATACTCGAGTCAAAAGTTATGAAATTTTGAAGTTTCCCCAAAAACTAGAAAAATTCCCGCGAACAGCCCTCAGGTTCATACTAATTCTTAATTAAAATCCAACTAGTTCAACCACCTTTCTTGAAATAAACACTTATACATCCATACCTAACATATGGTAATAATTTGGAACTATAAAACATGAATTCTATTACATTTCAAAACCTCATTCTTCTTATAACTCAAGAGACACATAAATTCTCCAAAAATTTCCGTCTTTGGAACACCAAGACTCTATCCCTTCTCACAAAACTACTCATATCCTCGAGTTTCGACTCTGACTCACGATTCAAGGAATTCCAACAATTTCAACAACTTCTAAAATTACTCAAAAGGACCCCACGACAAGGTCTATAGTAATCTGTAACTTAATCACAGTTCAAATGTTGACATTATACGCAAGGATTACTCAAATCGATAACTTCACAGTCCAGCAGCAGCGCTTAAACATCGCAACTTTTAAGTTCCATCTTCTAAAAATTATCCTTTTTACTTAACGATCACCCTTCAGAAAAACATCAGGGATTTTGACTTTACTAGTATATCAACAGCCATTACATTGCTCTTCATTCTCCGAGAAGTACACATCAACAATGTCTGATCATTCTCCATCAGCAGCACACTGAACCAACATCTTACAACTCACATATTCGAGAAGCAAAGCTTCTCCACCACTTATCTCAAACTAACTCCTGCACACAATCGATTAGAAAGCTAACAAGTACCGACAATGTTTTGCACACATGCCACGTACTAAGAAACAACATATCAACATTATTCAACTGTCACACTACTCTACTGACTCGACAACTTGGTCGGACGGACAACCTGCTCTGATACCACTAATGTAACACCCCATTTTACCCGACGAATATTATAAAAATCAGAGTTATAAAATTCCAACATATAAACAGGATGCCACATTTACTTCTTAAAACAACGACTTGTAATCGCACATAAAAAAGATACATAACACTTAAAACTCGGATGGACCGATAAAAAATATTTTGATCTTTGAAAACAAACCAACTTTCATTAAATAAGCAGCGGAATCACAATTTCAACTTAAATGATATATTAACTTGTCCAACTGAAACCAACTTTAAAAACAACAAATCACTTATTAATATCAACTTATAATTCAACAACTAAATATAAATTAACAAAAATAAAACACAAACGTTCATCCCCCCCGAATGTAACGTATCAGAGCGATCAACACCTGACTCGAATTACTGAAGGTAAACAGCCTTCATTCTAGATTACCTGCATGTTACCAACATAGGGGTAACATTCAAAAATAAGGGGTGAGATATCAAATAATATAATCGGATGTATGATAAATACTATAGTAGAATTAGTTCATGCATAATCACCACTCCACAACTTTTTAAACAACATTTATGATCACAAAATTATCAACAAAACATCTCAACTATTCCAGCTTCACAATGATATCATCGACACAGTATAACAACTATTTCATCATCACAACAACTCAGAGATGCAACTTGAAATGCGATCCATTATAATGCACATGTATGTGGTACCATATCATCAAAAATTGGTTCACTTAGGAACTGGGTTCACCCTGCTCGAACCCCGAATCCACCCTACTCGGGTTCGAGACAAGTCACCAATCCGCCCTGCTCAGATTGCAACTCGCTTCTTTCATCAACAACAACATAAGATTTAAAGTCTTCTCCCAAAAATAAGCAACATGCATTGACCCACGATAATAGTTCACCCTACTCGAACTATTACCCCACAACACAACAACAACTTTAATATCATTCAACATCACATACTCACCACCAGTCAACCACCATAACAATATACTTATAAAATAAACAAGTATTCAATTAGAAAGCATAATAATCATGCACAAAACCAACATTTTCCTATACACAATCATCTCTCCATGCAGCCGTTAACGTTGCCCAACAGTAGCCAACAGTCTCAAAAACTCAAGAATAAAAAATAACATTTTTATGAATTCAAAACATCTCAACATAATATTTTCGTTAAGTTATTCTGTATTATTAACTCATAAAAAGTTATAACAATATATAATTATAACTCGACAGAGTTCCCAAGGTACTCTAAACAACTCTACGTAATTCCTATGACTCTAAAATAACTCTAAAGTGCTCCGAATTACTCTGCTAATGGTCTGACTCAAGTAATAATAAAACAACTCTAAATTGTCAAATACCTTTAATTTTAATTTTATGGTTTATCATATTTTACTCTAAACAACTTGAAAGCAACTCTGACAACCTTATTGACAACTCTAATAACCCTATTAATAATAACTTAAGTTAGCCAAATAATATAAATATTCATTTCTAACTCAAAACTCCTATAAATATTATATTAATAATATTAAATTATTATTGTTATTAATTATTATCACTAATTCACCGGTAAGTATTACATATTATCAAGGTACCAAAATTTCACTATTGGCTAAGAACATAATTTTGACGCTACTGCGTAATTAGACGATACAGTAAGTAATAACTCCTACATGTTTATCCCATTACGTGAAGTGAATTTATTATGATAAAGACATTACAAATATATGTATTGGTGAATCTGGGACGCTTCTCTTTATTTTAAAATTACCGCTACATTGCCATAAAAACAGTGCCATTCCAATACTCAAATGGAAAATTTTATTGTAAGTAAACTCAGTCAATGACAAGTAGCCATCCCAAGCACCTCCCTTTTCTTGCATACAAGCCCTCAGCAAATCCTCCAAAGACTGGATAATCCTCTCTATCTGACCGTCCATCTCCAATGATAAGCAGAACTCAACTTCATCTTAGTCCTTAAAGGAGTTTGCAAACTCTCCCCGAACCTTGATGTAAATCTCGGATCTCTATTGGATACAATAATAGATGGAATTCCATGATAACTAACAATCCTCTCAATGTTAACATTGTTGATTCCTTCAACGAATAATCAAGTGGAATCAGAATTAAATTAGCGGACTTAGTCAACCTACCCACAATAACCCATATAGTATTACAACTCTTCAATGTCCTTGGCTACCCCGAAACAAAATCCATCAAAATATTGTCCCATTTGTACTCAAGAATATTCAACGGTTGCATTATACCTAATTGTTTATGATGTTCAGTCTTTGACTTCTGGCAAGTCAAACAAGAATACACATATTCAACAACTTCCTTTTTCATTCCGCAACAAAATATCTTCCGCAACAAAATATTCCTTTTTCATTCTGCAACAAATTCAGCAACAAAATATCTTCTTCAAGTCTTGATACATTTTAGTGGCACTTGAATGAATACTTAGACCACTTCGGTGTCCTTCTTCAAGAATACTCTTCTTGTGTTCAGGTAAGTCAGAAATACAAATTCTGTCACGGAATCTTATAACACAACTATCGTCAATCTTGAAATCACCACTTGACCTTGATTAATTAAGTTTAACTGGTCGACTTATTTCAAATAAGTCTTCTGAATTTCTCGAATCTCCTCCAAAATACCATTGGTAAGCTTTAACATACCCAGTTTCACACTATGCATCGTAACTTTACAAACCAAACTCAAATATCTAAATTCTTCAATTAAATCCATCTCTTTCGCCATTAAATTTGACATATGCAATGTTTTCCGACTCAAGACAACATTTACAACTTTGGCTTTACTAGGATGGTAATTTAAACCAAAATCATAGTCCTTCAGTAACTCGAGTCACCTTCTTTGTCATATATTTAACTCGTTCTGATCGAACAGGAATTTCAAACTCTTATGATCATTGAGCAGTTCAAACCTAGAACCAAACAAATAATGTCTCCAAAATTTTAGTGTAAACACAACAGCTACAAACACTATGTCATGCATAGAATAATTCTTCTCATGAACTCTAAGTTGTCTCGAGGAATAAGTAACAAGTTGCCCATTCCGCATCAATAAACCACCCTAGCCCATCTTAGAAGCATCACGATATACAACAAAAGGTTCGGCTGGACTCGGCAAAATCAACACCGGAGCTGACGTCAACCTCTTCTTAAGTTCTTGGAAACTCTCTTCACATTTCATATCCCAAACAATTGCTTGACCTTTCCTGTTAGCTTAGTCAATGGCAACGCTAATTTAGAAAAACCATCAATAAACTTACAGTAATAAACAACTAATCCAAGAAACTTATAATCTTAGTCACTGACTTCAGCGATTCCCACCGCGTTACGACCTAAACTTTTGATGAATCAACCACAATGCCACCACTAGAAATTACATGGCCAAGAAAACTCACTTCTCTTAACCAAAACTCACACTTATATAGCTTAGCATATACTTGTTTTTACTTCCAAAATTCCAACATAATCCTCAGATGCTCAACATACCTTCGTCCGTTTTTTAATAAATTAGTATGTCGTCTATAAGCACTACCACAAACGCATCTAAATACTGCTGAAAAGTCATATTCATATATTCCATAAACACTCCTAGTGTATTAGTCACACCAAACGGCATCACAAAATATTCGTAATGACCATACCTCATTCTAAAAGTTGTCTTCTAAATATCTTCAGCCTTCACACGAATATGATGATATCCCGATCTCAAGTCGATCTTATTAAATATGCATGCACCAACCACCTGGAAACAAATACTTATTTTTGATAGTCATCTTATTCAACATCATGTAGTCCACACATAACCTCATACTCCCATCTTTCTTCTTAACTAACAACACATGTGCACCCTACGGAGAAACACTTGATCGAACAAACTTCTTTTCAAGAAATTCTTCTAACTACTTCTTCACCTCAACTAGCTTTGAAGAAGACATCTAGTATGAAGTCATTATCATAGGACTCATCCACTCGTTTATTAGAACAAACTTATTTTCATCTTTATCAAACTCAGATTCACGCTCTAGAGGCAAATCACAGATATCTTCTAGAAAAGCATCAAGAAAATACACACCACTGCCATATCACTAGCCATCACATTGCTCCCACTCCCCGAGAAGAAAACATCAATAATAATTGTTTATTCTCCCTTGATAAGTGGTATTTGTATCCTTTTTATTCGTTATTTTCATTGCTTTTTCATCGTTTTTTAGTCGTATTTCCTTTGATTTCCATGTTTTTGCTTTGGTTTGTTATTTTTATTAATTTCAGGTTTAAATAAGCTTTCCAGACGGTGACACCCATCAACAATAATTATTTTCTTGCAAAGATTCGTGGAACCTAAGGTAGGCACCCAATCCAAAAAGTATGTGGAGATATTGGAAAATATTCATACCAATGTACCATTAACCGAGGTCCTGCCTAAAAAGAAGAATTTAGAAGACAAAGAAACTTCAGAAATTATTGATGTTGAGAGGGGAATATTGACCTTTGAAATGGGGGATGAAATAATTAATTTTAAACTCAAAAAGTTGATACATATTATAGAACCAGAACCACCCCCACATGTTCTGAAGTACGAACTACCCCGTATGAATAAGAGAAATAAAGGAGAGGGATATGAAAGACGGCTTGATAAGTGGTCATGGAAACCAAATATTATTGAGATTTTGGCCGAGGATTCATCCTCGAAAGTACCATCTTGAGTGGAAACACTCAAGGACTGTCGAGTCATGCGACGTTAAACGAAGCGCTATGTGGGGGGCTTTATCTGCTTTTGTTTATTTGTTTTTGCTTTTGATTATTTGTATTTTTTTCCCTTCAATAAAACACTACTTTTTTATTTCTTTTCGAGCTAAAACCAATTTTTTTTTCCAAAAAGTGTTCTAATTCGGAAAATTATTTTAAAAAAGAGCCTCTATTTGTACACCCTAAGTTTTTCAAAAAGAGTCACGAGTTTAACGCGTAGGTTTGTACCATAGTGCTTGGACCTTGAGAAGTATTCCCCAATGGTGGTTGATCCCTAGCGTCTTCCTAAACAAAGGACAATATACAAACTTGAAAAGGTTTTGAAAATTTCATCGGTGAATAAATGTTGCGTAAATAACAAAAAATTTCTCAATCGATCTTGTGCATGTGATGATTATCATAACTTCCATTGCCTTAATTTGATTGTCCAAATGAAAAGGGAGGAAAGTCGGAGATGAGACTTAAGTACAAAGCTTAGTTAGGGAGGTGTTCAAGTAGGGAAGCTTAGGTTCGTAATCTTACTACAATTTTTATATTTAAAAAGACTCTTATAGTTAAATGGTGCTGGAAGAATTGACCCATGGCCTTTTTGAACGAAAACTCACGTACAAGTATCGGTGTGTCTAAATTTTTTGTGAAATCTTTCTTTTTTGCTTTGTCCAAAATATGTTTTTCCAACTTTATTTCTTGAGGACAAGCAACAGTTTAAGTTTGGGGGAATTTGATAAGTGGTATTTGTATCGTTTTTATCTGTATTTCCATTGCTTTTTCATCACTTTTTAGTCGCATTTCCTTCGATTTCCATGTTTTATTCTTTGGTTTGTTGTTTTTATTAATTTCAGGTTTAAATAAGCTTTTCGGACGATGAAAGGCGAGATTTGGAAGAAAAGACAAAAAATCACGCGAAGATAATTTTTCTCCAATACTAAATCCAGAGTTGCATTACAGCTCCCCGTAATGTGCATTACGACCCGTAATGCACCCCCGACTTAGACCCGTAATCAATCAAGTCTTGAACCTTGTCTCAGAATGGCTGCCAATTAGTGATCGACTGAGCAAATTCCCTATAGAGGAAAAACAAACCAAGCGATCGTATCTGAAACTACAGATTACTTCTAGGGAGAAGATTCCGACGAAGCCACACAAGATTTGTAAGTATCCATCTTTAGGGATTTGAGGAAGAAAGAGAAACTCGTTGTTTGGAAACCTGTCATGCAATGATATGTATGTAAATGCATATGCGATGTTTTCAAGGATCTTTATGGAATTTAGTTTGCAATGTTAGAAATTGAATTGGTTGCAGCTTTGTCTGAAGAACTTTAGTTTTCATCTTTGGACTTCCTTCTACAAGAATCAAGCTCACCATATACAATGGGCCATAGCCTATGATTTAGGAAACTGTACTTTTGAGTTTGAAGGCATCTAGCTAGAGGAAAATAAATCCTCTTGCCCCTTGATAGGAATTTTATTCTTGATAATCCTTCCATAATAGCTCCTAAAATATGCGCCCTAAATCGCTAGGATCCTTGAAAAAGGTTAGTTTACATGCTATGTTATGATGTCATGATGTTATGCGGGTGTTATGTATTCAGTGAAGCATAAGATGATGAGGACAAGTAAGTCCTACAAACAAATCCTACAAGGAAATCAAGTGGTTAGATAATAAACAAGTCACACAAGTAGCCTTAGGTTTAAAGGCTTGCATGAAGTTCGTAGGTGAGTACCCTTTCCACTAAGGTTTAATTGGTTCAACCTGTCCTAAATAGTAACTGGATTCTAGGGAATCTCAATATCACCGATCTTTCTCGAAGGCTCTATTTCAGATCGGCAATCGCTTCGCCAACCAAAACGTCTAGGAGTCCGACCTCAATGAATGTAGTATCGAGTATCAACCAATCTTTGGTCGGAACCAAAGTTGGATATCTCACTACGCTTTTAATGGCCAAAGATGAGTCAACTAGGGTTCTAAAAGTCAATTAGTGCTAATGACACCACACGGCAGACTGATAGGTTCCTCGAGTCGGGTCTCAAGGAGCATCAGTACAAACCCAAGTGTCGCACTAACCATGGCCACCATATCAACCATATCGGTATACACCGTACAGTTTCCTTGGTCTATTGCCATTTACCTAAGGTACACTAGATCCGGGTATAGAATCTTTCACATAAGTACTCCCAAACAAACTATCAAAAATAAAGCAAGCAAAACAAGCAACTGAAAACATTTAAGGGATCTAAACTTTAAACCCCTCTTTTATAAGTATCCCCAACAGAGTCACCAGTTCTGTAATACGGTGGGAGAACTGACTTTTTGTTTTGGTATTTCGCAAAACAATGTTGCGGTTAGCAAGAGTCGCCACCGACTTTTATTTTATCCAATTTTTGGAAAGGTAAAAAGAACAAGAAATACCTTTTAAAAAGACTTGGGTTCGGGGGTAAGTTATACAAAGGGAAGGTGTAAGCACCATTTGTATACATGGTTATCCATGGGCTCTTAATTGCTTAGCTCAGTTGTTTGTTTGAAATGTTTGAAAGTGTAGCGTGTGTTTAGAAAAACAGTTTGTAAAAGAACTTTAACTTTGTAATGATCCTTGTACGGATGTATACATAGTGTAGTCTTTGAAAGTGTTTTGAAATGTGAGGTGTGAAAAGTATTTTGAATGTTTTTAGTTGAGCAAGCAATTAGGAGCTACCTACCCTAAGTTCGTAAAGTCTTTCTTGTTCTTAAAATATTTTGTTTAAAGGAAAGAGACTATCCACACCATTAGTTAGTGGGAAGTCCTTTCATTGGATGTATTTGGGACAAGCGAAGGGTCGTCGTATGGTCATTGAAGGAAACTCGTAGGGATACCTTAGCATTCAAAGGGACTATCATCATTTAATCGAGGGACGAGATCATTTAAATCATAGGAAACATCGAAGGGACCATGATATTTAAATTGAGGGGCTATGATGATTTTTGAATCGCAGACAACATTTCTAAAGGTACCGCCACGTTCGAGGGACATGACCATTTAATCAAAAGGCAACGAAGAGAGGGTTACCTTAAAGGTGCGTGTGTGAACAGTATAAAAGGAGTGTGTTGTGTTCAAATATTTATTCTTGGAGTTAGTGATCTAATGTTCAATTGTTATCTTTCCATACAATCCTATTAACATGCATCTATCAATTATATAGCAATTTATAAGGTGCAGAAAGTAAATTGCGGAAAGTAAATTCCTACGCTATTACATGGCTTTGGGAGAGTTAAATCATACGAAAAAATATGCGAGGAAATAAAAGCTACGCTATTACAAAGCTTCGGGATGAGGGAATTACAAATTATTACAAACCCGAAAAATTAAAGCAAAAATAAAAGATTAAGAACACACAATTAAGTAGCTATTGTCCACAAGAATAATCCCAAAAGCTCAAGGTAGTACCTCAGAACCCAAATAAAAGGTTAGTTACTCGAAATAATCTATGAGAAAAATAGTAAGAATTGATTAAAAATTAACAAGAGAAATCATGTCTAAAAAGGAAATAAACAACGTCATACTATATATTTTTTATATTCTTTTATTTAGTGACAACCTAAATTAATTTTAATAATATTAAATTATTTATATAAAACAAAATGACTAAAAAGAAGAATATAAGTTTTTTTTTGTATTTTTGACACAAAAGTAGCTAAACCTATTACATTAATCAGCAATAATATATTACAAATTGAAAACAAAACAAAATAAAAGAAAAACTATTTACCTGATAGTAAGAGGGCACCGTCCCATTTATCCACTCAAAATAATTCTCAGGGGCTAACCATGCGACGACACAATCTATAACTCAGTATGGCTGACGACATAGTGGCTGGTCGGAAAACAGATCGCGAGGGATGTGTGGTGATTCGTGATCGGAGCCGATCAAAAGTGGCTGGCTGTTGCGATCTGAAGCGGATGAGTTGGGATTTGGATCCGGACATGTACGGTTGCGTGAGGATGTCGCACGGTGGTTGTGAGATCGGCTTGGCCTCTCAGGCATGGATGCAGTAGCAGCATATTCACGTGGAGATCGTATGGAATGGTGGTCGGACGATGCTTCTGCCGGTGGAAGGGAACTTTAGTGGCTGTCGTTCGTGGACGTCTTTCTCCTTTTCTTTTTTCTTTCTGCAAAAATATAAACAGGTGTTAATGAATATGGTGATGGGTGTCATTCTTTTCCTTCTATTTTGCTTTGCACTTGTTGTTGTTCATTGAAGTCCATAAATTGTTGGAATCTTGTGTGGCTAAATTTGCTTGTGAATATTGGTTTTGGATATCACAGGTTTATGTTAACATGGTTGTCATTGGGTTTGATTGGAAGTTTTTTTGTGGCTTCTGTATGTACCAGGTTATGTTGTTCATTCCCACGTGAAAAGGAAAAGTGGGGGATGGCCAATAAGGGTTTTGGATTGTGAAAGAAAATGCAGGTTATATTGGATGTTGTTAAAAGTTTAATTACCGGAAATTTACATGGTGGTAGAGGTTTGTGAAATTCGAAGGATGTTTATTATTGGTAACGAAAGTGTAAAAAATAAAACGTGAAATTGATGAATGGGAATATCTGTGAGGGTTAGAAAAAATATTTACTTGTATGGACGGTGGAAATTGTTCGTAAAAAAATAGTAGAATAAAAATACGGAACCACCAGGCGTTCATTATTTGGTTTAGACAGATTGAAAAAATAAAACAAAAAAACGTGGGGCCTCATATGAAAATCATTTGCCAAAACAAGTTTTTTAAAAAAATGTAGAAAGTATGTGTAAAAAGCTTTTAAAAAAAGTGTGAATGAGATTGTGAGAAATTGTTGAGGATTGTTGATATTGTTGGTGAAAAAAAGAGGATGGATAATCTCCTATTTATAGACTGAAATTAGGTTAAAATTAAATCTAAATAAGGAAATGAACCAACTCAAAGGTCCATGGGTCTTCTTGGTCCCCAAAATTAAGAACTGGACATACGTGTGTCTAGATGCAGAAAAAAAAGATTAAAAAATAGTCAAAAATGGAAAAATTGCACCAAGCGGGATTCGTACCCATAAAAAATAGACTAAATGGTTGAATAACATATCCTCCTTCTTTAGCATTGTTCATCTAGAACTGAATGTAGAGAAAACCTTGAAGCTCATCCAACCAGAACAAGGTGCACGCTCTGATGCTAATTGAAATTTTATTCTGTCACGGACAACATGTCAAACACAATGTTAGAACAATGTATTTAAGAAAACTTTTCAGTAAGATAGAAAGTAAACGCACAAAAATAAATATCACAAGAGTTGTTAACTTAGTTTGGTGCAATGTCACCTACGTATAAAAGGCATCAGCCTAATGAAATGAAAATCACTCTTAGTAGTCAATAGTATACAACGCTCTCATCTGAACTTTCCTAATTCCGTGCCATTTCCCTAATACTATTTGTGAACATTGATCCAGACTCCCAGTGAATTTGAAACCATTCTCACCTTCACTTAAACAATCTCCTAAGTGTTTGTACAATAACGAAATTATATGAAGTGATGAATCACAATTACAACACAAATACTCTATTCTCTTAATTTAGAAAGATAACCTAGGAATAAGTATTACAACATAAACACAAAAACTCAATAACAAATAAAAACATCAAGCTTCACAATACGGGTTATGAGTCTTCACAAATGAGAACGCCTCCTTAAATAGCAATAATTTCCCTGCATAAAAAGTTCGATAGGATTTATCACGTGAAAGCAGTTGGAAACCAAAGAATGTACAAAATATCAATCTTCATAAAGTTTATTTAGAATCTTGATCAAATCAAATCCAATTAAATATGAATATGATATGCATAAGAATTCCAATCTTGATAAAACATGTTCAGGATAAATCTTTTTCATACGAGAATGCGCTTTTACAATCAGATATGTGATTGGATAGAAAAGGATATAAATCTCGAAAATTCAAGATTCACTCCATTAAAACTTTAGTGCCAAGTAAACAGCTCATGACAGAATGTCTCGTATAATGTTAAAACATTTGACATAACAATTTGCTATCCACAAATACACCATGAACTACTTCGAGATGGAATTTTTTTACATCTTGCTTATCATGTTACCTGCAAAATATTATCAATCATATGTAATAACAAATAGGTATAAGTTGTATCTATTTTTCTCTTATACCTATTGATAAAAAACACACACAACACACAATTGTGTATCTTGTATTGTAGTTGTTGCTGTTGGTCCCATTTAATTTAGAGATAGAAAATAGGTGAGAAGTGTATTCCCCTCTCAATATGGTTAGTACGGGAATTGAGATATATTTCACCTAATAAAATAGTCAGATTATATAACTATCTGACGACGGTAGAGACCATTCAACAAGCCAACTAAAAAGAACAACTCACTTCATCATAGACTATTCAATAAAACAATTCGATATTGTATTTATTTATTTATTTAAAATAAGGTGCAACAATTAGTTAAATAATTAATGTTAATATTTTTTAATTAATTAATCATAGTAATCCATAACAAAATCTAACATTGTATAAATATTATCACTTAACAATTTTCATTTTTAATTTCAAAATGAAAATTACTCATGTATAGAAACAAATAATGTATCAAATAATGAAGAGAGTGAAAACTAGATTATTATTTTTTAAATAATATTTTTTCAATTACAATTTATCATAATCCACTAGTAAACGGTATTTTCGTTGAAGGTAACCATTGATCGCCTAAAATAAAGTTTGCTACTGTGAATTTACTAGCCTGGTGAAAATTTAATAAATGGTAGCCTGACCATTTCACTCGATTTTTGGTGTTAGCTCCTGGCCCATAATTCTTATATTCTGCAAAAAACAATGTATTTAAATATTCGGGGGCACCTTCCCACTCTAACCAACCTTGCGGATTCAACATATTACTTATGTTTGATTGCATGAAAATTGTTCTAGCATTTGACTTCCATGGTCTACCAAGAAATGTTGAGGATGAATTAATTAGGGGTAAAAAATCATAATCTGCTAATATGTCGCAAAATTGAAATGAAAATCCAGTTGGTATTCCTTGATATCCTCCTTGAGCAGTGATTGTGTATTGTTGTCCCGCTTTCCCTTTTCTTACTAATATTTTACAATTTTGAAACACTGCAGTGGCATATCCAAAAATAAAGTCAGATGTGCCACTAATTTTACACTCTCTATAAAATTGACGATTCGTGTTGGCACATAAACTATCTTGATGACCAGAAATCTCAACTCTATAAAAGGCAGAGAAGTCGGAGTCAGATTTAAGTGCCAATGCTTGATTATTTTCTGGACCAGCAGTATTCATGAAAGAAATATCCTGTGCTATGAATCTTGGACCAAAGACAGCTTCATAAACAAATAAAAATTAATAAATATTAAATGATATGTTCCAATATTAAAGATATCAAAAAGACAAGAGATTCAAACATTCAAAACTAATATAAATGAGAAAATAAATTCAAAATAAAACATTCAAAAAATGGCAATATAAAATTGAAGAGAGAATATGAATTGTTTATAGGACTTACTAAAGGTAGCTGAGTCATAAGTACAGTAATTTGATTTATTTTGACCACAACTCATGTTATCAGTTATGATTGTGGCTCCCATACCTTCTCCGATCATAGTGATATTCCACTTCTTTTCATTGACAAAAACCTTTTCTTTGTAAACTCCTTTCTTTATAGATATTACATACCGTGTCATGCTATTATCCGGTGCTGCATTTACAGCTTCCATTACTGTCTTATACTTTCCACTTCCATCAGCAGCAACTCTCACATTAGCTATAACCTTTCCATTAGTAATGTCTACAACAAAAGTGAAGAATGCAGTCAACATGATCAAAGTGTAGAAGATAATTGTATAAGAATGAGACATAGTAATTAAATTAAACACTACTTTAGGATTTTTAAATCGTTGTATATATAAGATAAATTGCTTATGAAAATATTATTTGGGCACAACAGACATCTTTTATACATAGTTTGTATTAATTAAAGGAATCATTCCTTTCTAAGTTTACATTTCAAATTCATTAGACAATATTGCAAGAGTTAATATTTGAGATAAAATTCATAAAAATGATTTTTGTCCTTATATATAATATATATTATTTATGTGATCATATTATTTATAAAAACTATTCATTTTTAAGCTATTTATATTATTAAGTTTACAATTAAATTTATTGTGACACACTAATACAAGACTGACTTCTTTTTATTAGCTTTTAGAATATTTGGTGGGATTCGCTCTTTATTTATACTTTTGACAGTTTTTTAAGAGATTTATTTCCTATTAATGCAAGACATATATTATTAAAATATATGATTCACTTTTAAAATTCATAAATTAATTTTGTTCATATATATAATATATATTATATAAGTGTTTATTTCATTTAAAAAAATTATTTTTTTTAAAAGTATTATGTTATCAAGTCTACGTATAAATTTTGGGTTAAATATGTTTTTGATCCTTATAAATATCTTAAACTTCATTATTGGTATTTATAAAAAAAAATTACATATTTTAGTTCACACAAAATTATTATGCACGTAATTTTAGTTCATGATGTTAAACAGATTTATATTTCTGAATGATTATTTTACAGACATATTTAGAATATTATTAAAATTTAAAAGTCGATATTTGTATTACTTTTATCGTTATCTTTTAAAATTTAAGAAATTCATATTTAATTATTTTCATTTTAAATAATTCTATAATTTGGTAAAGAAATATTCTATAGTATTCTAAATATCTATAAAAAAAATTATTCGAAAATTTAAAAATTTAAAGGTCATTAAATAGTTTTCAAAATTTTAAAAATAGTAGGGACTAAAACTATGTGCATAATAATTTTGTGGGGACTAAAACATGTCGTTTTTTTAATAAAGACTAAAAATAAAATTTAATAATTTCATAGAAATCAAAAATATAAGTGACCCTTTAATTTTTAATTGCGGACTAACGTAAGTCATACTATATGAAATAAAATTTTAAAATAGTTTGTTTATAACGTAGGTTTTTTTTTTATATATTCGTCATATATAAAAGAGGATATACAAAAAGGAGGGGAGTAAATTCCAACTCTCAAGAAAGCCAAATATAACCCGTCAAAGTTAAGAAAATTTAAAGTTAGGCGGTTCTAATTAGTTCTTGATTAAACCCTTTCTAATTACAATACATGAGATGTTCTACCAAGTTCAATAGACAAAGTACAATATTGGCGAAAGTGTCAACGCATTGATTCTCGTAGTTACATATGTTTGTGATTATTGTAACATCCAGAATCTACCCCGCAATTTATATAACAATTAGAGTAATTAAAGATACGAAAACATGCATATTCAGAGTGTCACATTTGATTAACATAAGCAAACACAACTTAATGCATCAAAGCTCATATAATGGATACGTAACAATAGTCATTGGGGAATACAAAGTATCATCACAACTATGCAAAACACCGCATAATGTAGCAGCGAAACACATAAACCATAACATCTCAACATAATGAGAACTTGCCAACATGGCATCCATGAAATATCATGTCAACATACGAGTTAATATCAAAATCCAACAAATACAAGGTAACATAAAGCGACACAAATGACGAAACCCCCCAGGTGCTACGTATCAGAGCATAAGACACACCGACGCGAACAATAAGCTAACGTCTACTCGTCATCAGTACCTGCAAGTTACCACCGAAGAGGTAACATACAACATAAGGGGTGAGATATCATTCACAATAAAGAAACGTATGATAATACTTATAGTGGAAAATAAGAATCATACACATTCACCACTTCTCAACATATGCATTTTTGCAACAATCATATATATTATCAATTAATCCAAGCAATATAGTATTCAAGCAACATAGCATTCAAACATCGTTCACATCATATAACAAATGCAACATATTCATCATTGCATAATTCCAACATATCACTCAATATGTAACTCGACATAATGCACATGCATGTGGTACCATTTGGAGTAAAACTCCCACTTCGCTTTTGCCATTAGGGCCACTTCACATTTTCCATTTTCAGGCTATCGTCACATTTGCCATTAAGGTCACTTCACATTTATGCAATGGATGAGACTCAATGATGCAACATCCATATTCACGTCATTCATCACATAACAACTAAACATCATTAATTCAATGTCGCAATTTAACGACAACCACAATATCATTACTATTCATAGCAAAGAATCACTTCGCAATCATATCACTTGTCATATCAAAACACAATAATATCACTTCACATCACATAAAGCCATCAAGGAAGAAATACAATTTTCAAAATGTTGTCAAGGGCTATTCAATTATATATCATCATATAGGAATTAATTTCAGCTTCATATAGATTCAAACGGCATATAAAACGGATCTACGAATCAAAAGTTATGCATATTTGAGTTTTCCCCAAATCTGCCTACAGTTCGCGGCGCCATCCATGTTCGCGGCGCGATGACAGAAGTTTTGCTGTTCGCGGGACGAACCGAACGAAAAATCAGAATTTCAGCTCAACTAACAGTTACGGGTCCAATAAAAAATCACCCAAAATATCATTCTAGACCAAATCCAGCATATATTAGTGATACCTAGCATGTTACTACTCATGGGCAATCATTATAACATCATTCAACACAACAATTCACAAAAAACCCAATTGATTTCACTCAAAACCTAACATTTATCAAGAAAATGATTCAATACATATAACCCTTAAATCCCACCATAAACTATCATCATACATCCCTTTAGAGTGAAAGAACCACACCCTTACCTTGATTGGATTGAAGGAACCTCTAAATCTTCAATGGGTTCTCCAAGCTTCTCCTCTTCATCCTTTCTCTTCTCCCTTTCTCTTATTAAACTCTTACTATTTTATTATTACTAACGGGCTCTAATTAACACCCCACTCTTACTAACACCAACTTAAGCCCAAATGCCAATTGTCTTACTAACTTAAGTTATTTACTAACAACATTAGCATAAAAAGTCAATTAATCACGTAATCATTTAATTCACATATAATCACACAAATAATACGAAAAGTTACCAATCACACAAATAAATAAATAAAGCGATTAAAAACGGGGCGTTACAACTCTCCTCCACTTAGAATATTTTCGTCCTCAACAATACCTAAAACGAACAACTCGGGATAAGACTCCCGCATTTTTCTTTCCAACTCCCACGTCATACTCTCGCCGGCGGCACCTGACCAAACAACCTTCACCAAGGCAATCTCTTTCCCTCGGAGAATCTTCGTTTCCCAATCATCAATCCGTACCGGCATAGTCTCCACTGTGAGATTATCCCACATTTTACATCATCCATACTTATCACATGAGAAGGGTCAGAAATATACTTGCGAAGTTGCGACACATGAAACACGTCATGCAAATTCGAAAGATTTGGCGGTAGCACCACACGATACGCCACATTACCAATCCAGTCCAAAATCTGATACGGTCGAATGAAACGTGAAGTAAGCTTTTTCGCCTTCAATGCACGTCCAACAACGGTCACGGCGTGACTCTCAAAAACACATGATCACCAGCTTGGAATTCCAAATCCTTCATTCGCTTATCATGGTAACTTTTCTGCCTACTCTGAGAAGTCTTCATCTTTTCACGGATCAACTTCACTTTCTCGGTAGTCTCTGGAACAATCTCAGGTCCAAGAACTACACCCTCACCAGATTCATGCCAACACAACGGAGTCCTACACCTCCGACCATATAATGCCTCGAAAGGTGTCATACCAATACTCGAATGTTAACTATTGTTATAAGTGAACTTGATCAAAGGAAGATAGGTATCCCACGAACCTCACTGCTCAAGTACACAAGCTCTCAACAAGTCCTCCAATGACTGAATAGTTCTCTCCGTCTGACCATCCTTCTGAGGATGATACACCGAACTCAACCTCAACTTAGAAGCCAATGCTACTTGCAAACTCTTCCAAAAATCAGAAGTAAGCCGCAGATCCCGATCCAAAATAATACATAAAGGAACGCCATGTAACTTAACAATCACCCTAGTATAGATCTCAGCCAACCTCGAAACAGGATAAGTGATGTTAATAGGAATAAAGTGAGCGGACTTCGTAAGCCTATCAACAATCACCCAAATCGAATCATGTCCCCTAGACGTATTCGGCAAACCTGTCACAAAGTCCATAAAAATGCTATCCCATTTCCATTCTGGAACTTCCAACGGTTGCATCAATCCTACAGGCTTCTGATGTTCAACTTTCGATTTCTGACAAGTCAAACATGCATACACAAACTGAGCTATGTCACGCTTCATTCCAGGCCACCAAAATAACTTTTTCAAATCTTGGTACATCTTAGTTGCTCCTGGATGAATACTCAAATTACTTCTGTGACCTTCTTCTAGAATCGCTCTCTTCAAATCAATGTCATCAGGAATACAAATCCGATCACCGAATCTCAACACACCTTGCGTATCCAACTTGAAATCCTTATTCTCAGGTTGATCAATCCCAACCATCGAATCTACTAACTTCACATCTAACTTTAGCGCTTCTTGGATACTATCCAGAAAATCATTGTTAATCTTCAACATACCCAGCATAACACTCTTCGGGGTCACTTCACAAACCAAACTCAAATCTCTGAATTGCTCGATCAAATCCAATTCCTTAATCATCGTAGCCGACATATACAAAGTCTTTCGACTCAATGCATCGGCCACAATATTAGCTTTTCCTAGATGATAATTCAAACCAAAGTCACAATCCTTCAACAGCTCTAACCACCTCCTCTGCCTCATTTTCCATTCCTTCTGATTGAATAGGTACTTCAAACTCTTATGGTTTCTAAATACTTCAAATCTAGAACCATAAAGGTAGTGCCTCCAAATCTTCAACACAAACACAACAGCAGCAAGCTCCAAATCATGCGTAGGATAGTTCTTCTTGTGAACCCTCAATTACCTTGACGCATAAGCAACAACCTTATCATTCTGCATGAGCACACCACCTAACCCCATCATAAAAGCGTCACAATAAACCACAAACGAATCCTCTAGATTAGGCAATATCAAAATCGGAGCCGACGTCAACCTCTTCTTCAACTCAGCAAAACTCTCTTCACATTGCATATCCCATACAAAAGCCTTACCCTTACAGGTCAACCTTGTCAGCGGTAGTGCCAACTTGTAGAAACCTTCAATGATTGGTCGGTAATAACCAGTTAATCCCAAAAAGCTTCTAATCTCGGTAGCTGACTTAGGAGTCTCCCATCTTAACACAACATCTACTTTAGATGGATCTACCACAATTCCATCACCTGAAATAACAAGACCGAGAAAACTGACTTCTTTCAACCAGAACTCACACTTGGACAACTTCGCATAAAGTTTCTTATCCTTCAAAACTTGCAGCACCAATTGCAAATGCTCAACATGCTCCGCTTCTGACTTAGAGTAAATTAGAATGTCATCAATAAACACAACAATAAACAGGTCTAGGTAGTCGTGAAAAATATGATTCATGTACTCCATAAATACTCTAGGTGCATTAGTAACACCGAAAGGAATCACAGAATACTCGTAGTGTCCATAACGTGTCCTGAAACTAGTCTTCTGCATATCCTCATCCTTCACCTTAATCTGATGGTAACCCGACCTCAAATCTATCTTGCTAAACACATGGGCACCAACCAACTGATCCATCAAGTCGTCTATCCTCGGAAGCGGATACTTGTTCTTGATCGTTACTTTATTCAACTACCGGTAATCCATACAAAGTCTCACGCTTCCATCTTTCTTCTTTACCAACAATACTGGAGCTCCCCACGGCGATACACTAGGCCTGACAAACTTTTTCTCAAGTAAATCCTCTAGTTGTTTCTTCAACTCTTACAACTCGGATGCAGACATCCTATACGGTGCGATAGACACAGGTCTAGTACCAGGTACAAGATCAATAGAGAATTCAACTTCCCTCTCTGGTGGTACATCAGGAATTTCATCAGGGAAAACTTCAGGAAATTCTCGCACCACTTACAACTCATCTATAATAGCTTGATTCTCAACAGACAACAAATCCATCAGCATAAACACTTGAACTTCTTCCTTGATCAACAAACACAATTATTTAGCAGACAACAAATCCACTCCGGAGCTAAGAACCTTACTGACTTATAAAAACAGTTAATATGAACATGGTTATGCTCCAACCAGTTCATACCTAAGATAACGTCCAATCCTCTCAATGGAAAGAAAACAAAATCAACAACAAAGTCTCTGTAGAAAATCGACACGGAACACTTAGAACACACAAGAGATGTAGTTACTGATCCCTTAGCTGGCAAATCAACTACCATCTCTCCATGCATAGCAGACACAACAAGACCCAACCTCTCAACACAATCAGCAGCAATAAAGCAATGAGTAGCACCGGTATCAATAATAGTAATTAAAGGAATGCTATTAATGAAACAAGTACCTCAGATGAGTCTGTCCTCAGTAGTGGTCTGAGTTCCCGACAAGGCGAACACCTTTCCACTAGATTTCTCCTTCTTCGATTTCTCACACTTGGTACTAACGTGCCCCTCTTCACCATAGTTGAAACACACCACATCCTTACACTTGCACTCAGGTGCGGCATGACCAGGTTGTCCACAACGAAAACACCTCCTCTCCTTGCATCCGCAGTGTAGATATTTTCATGTTGGCTGCATTTGTGGTAAAACATACCTGAGTGTTTAATGTCTTGAATGATGTCATGACATGATTTTTAATGTGTAATGCAGGTTGCATTTGTGTTTAGCTAATACAGGTTCTAGTGAATGTCATGACCGATGTCATGACATCCTTGTCTGGCACCAGGAGCTTTTATATTTTATTAATTGTGTTTCCTGATTTTTCTAAATCTACAATTTAGGAAACCTTTTATTGTGTTCTAAATATTTCGTCCAGAAGATTTTGCTGACACCACATTCTGTAACAACCAGATGGCGTGTAAATTAGGTTAACTTGGTTAACCCTAATGTGTTTCTAAAAAATCACAAGGCCCAAGAGCTGCATATAAAAAGTCTGCAATCCTAATTTGAAATGCAGAGAGAAGGATTGTTAATTGTGAAGAACCATAGTTCAGTAGCTGTCTCTTGTACTCCATGCAATTGTCTTTGATGATTGCGTTGGAATAGGTTGTTTTTGTTAATTCTCACTCTAAGCTTTTAAGCATGAGTGTGTGTCTCTTGATTGAAGCTTTTAAGCAGATCAAGGTGTGTTTTTGAAGTGTGTCTTCTCTCTGAATTTGTTTAATGTTTATTTGTAATCACTACTGTGATTGAGGGGGAGTGAGTGGAGATACTCAGGTTTAGGAATAGGTTGGAATTTCATTGGGTAGGTTTTAAGTGAGGAGTTGTAAACGAGGGAGTTTAACTCCAAATTAATTCTACTTATATTGAATTCCCTCCCTGGCTTGGTAGCCCCCAGAGTAGGTTATTTGAACCGAAATGGGTAAACAATTATGTGTGTTCCTTATTGCTTTTATGCGTTTCTGTTTTAACATTTTGTGTTGTGTAATTGTGGATGTCATAACATCCAGTAATACATCCAGCGCGAGTTACTAGAACTTTCAATTGGCATCAGAGCAGGCACCCTGCCTGTTTACATCTGAGTGAGATCTGGGGACAACAAAATTCTGGTACTATGGAGAAGGAACTGTTAGTGTTTGGAAATAGACCACCCATCCTAGATGGCTCTAACTATGACTATTGGAAACCTCGTATGGTAGCAGTCATAAAGTCTGTGGACAACAAGGCCTGGAGAGCTGTGGAAATGGAAGATGGAACCACTGTTCTAATTCCTGAAGCACAATGGAACAAAACTGAAGAAGAGCTAGATTTGGGCAATTCCAAGGCCCTAAGTGCCTTGTTCAATGGAATTGACAAGAACATATTCAGGCTTGTGCAACACTGTGAACTAGCTAAAGAAGCTTGGGATATTCTCAAAACAACACATGAAGACACATCCAAGGTAAAGATGTCGAGACTTCAAATGCTTACCACTAAGTTTGAAAATCTCAAGATGAAAGAGAACGAAACCATTTATGAATTCTATATGAATGTCCTTGAGATTTCAAATAACTCAGGAGCCTTAGGAGAAAAAATGTCTGAAGAAAAATTGGTAAGAAAGATCCTCAGATCACTTCCTAAGCGATTTGATATGAAGGTGACTGCCATAGAAGAAGCCCAAGACATCAACAACATGAAGCTGGACGAACTCATTGGTTCTCTACAAACCTTTGAGTTAAGTATCTGTGAGCCTGTTGAAAAGAAGAACAAAAGCATAGCTTTTGTTTCCAACACAGATGATAATTAAAGAGAAAGCAATGGTGGAAGTGATGAAAATCTATCAGAAGCCATAGCCATGTTTGGAAAAAAATTCAACAGACTTATTAAAATGGTTGATCAGAAGTCCAGACCCAAGGTCAAGAACACTTCCAATGACATCAGCCAGACCTACGATCCAAGCAGAAGACCCAGAGCTGAGGAGAAGCCCAATCAAGGGAAAGGGGTTCAGTGTCATGGATGTGAAGGATTTGGACACATTAGATCTGAGTGTCCTACCTACCTCAAGGAGCAAAAGAAAGGACTTTCTGTCACTTGGTCTGATGAAGACTCCGAGTCTAAAGATGAAACTGCAAGTCATGTCACAGTTCCAACAAGAGTCTATGCATCTGATGATGATTCCAGTGATGATGAGCTAACCTTTGATGAACTTGCTGCCTCATACAAGGAGTTGTGTATCAAGAATGATGCAGTTTGCAAACAAGTGGAGAAGCAAGAGATAATAATAAGAGAGTTAGAAACTGAGAAGAATAGACATCTTGCAATCATAGACTCTCTCAGTGGTGAAGTAAGCATGTTGAACTACAAACTTGGTCAAATGACCAAGTCCTTTAAAATGCTGAATAATGGAACTGATACTTTAGAGGAAATTCTGGAGTCTGGACAAAGAACAGGAGATATGTCTGGGGTAGGATTTGTGGCTAAAGAGGAATTCACCTCTGGGTTCAGAAGAGCAAAGCCTGAATCTTGTATGACTAACCGGATGTCAGCACTAATGTCACAACATCAAGGAACAGAAGAAGGAGCCATTCAAAGAAGAAATTCCAAAAATGGAGGTTTCATCACTGTGGAAGATTTGGTCACATAAAGCCATTCTGTTTCAGACTAGTTGGATATCCAAATCAAATTCATCAAGCCAAACCTGAATATGATACCTGTAACAGAAAGCAACGGTGGGTGGCTAAGAATGTTGCTCTAGTAGCACACACTTCTCTAAAAATGCCTGCCAAAGAAGATTGGTACCTTGATAGTGGTTGTTCAAATCATATGACTGTGAGAAAGAACCCACTAGTAGACCTAAAACATGAGGGAAACAACTATGTGACTCTTGGTGATGGAGAAATAAGAGAATTTAAAGGTGTTGGCAAGATAGAAGGTCAGGGTGTTCCTAATCTAAATAATGTTTTACTTGTACAAGGACTGGCAACAAATCTTATAAGCACCAGCCAACTATGTTATGAAGGATTCAATGCCAGGTTCAATAAAGAGGAGTGTATTGTCACTAATGAAGCAGATGAAGAAGTCATGAAGGGATTTAGGTCTAAGGATAATTGCTACCTATGAAAGCCTAACACCCCAAACTATCCCTCTAACTACTCCATGATCAGAGAGGAAATAAAAGTTGACTGCCAAGAATCTGATGAATCTGATGAAGAATCATATGTTGGAGAGCTCACCATAAGTGAACTAGTTGCTGGTTTTATTGAGACTTGTCTAATGAATGAGAAACTGTGTGCAAAAGTAAGGGAGTACAGAAGTATCAATAGATTCCTGCTAGAAGAAAGAGTAAGCCTTATGATAGATATTAGTGATCGGGAAAGAAAACTAGATAAGTCAAATATGAGCAATGACCCTAAAAGTCTATCCGAAAGTAATGTCACAGAGAATATTTTAACAACATCTGAAGACATTGTGAAGGTAAAGGGTGTTGCACCCCAAAATTTGCCCATTTATTTATTTCCCAATTGGATTTCATACCACATTCATGTGCATACTTCATGTAGGTCATTCATCTAATACATTCATCCATATCACAATTACTGCTCAAGAAAATTGACAAAAGAGGCTGAGGTTGAGGAAATTCTTGGTTAAGAAGAATCAGATCTGAGGTCTTATTGAAGAGGATCATTTCCATTGGCATACTCCTAAAATCAGGGTTTTATTCTCTCTGAGTCAAAGCTCTGATTAAAAGATACAAGCTTCGGGTTCATCAGGATTGCTAATATCAAAGTTTTGATCAAAGTCAACCCTATTGACTCTTTGTTCCAAATTTAATCAGGAGACGTTTTTTGAGTATGAAGTGTAGTTGTCCTGAAGAAATGTTCCTTGAAGCTTCGTTGGTTGGAAATTGATTGAGAATTAAATCAGAAAAGGATCAATCGGAAATTCATCTGGAATCAGAAAAAATCAGGACAGTTGACTTTTTGGTCAAACACGAGGTCAACTGTCGAATATTGAAGGCGGGTGGAAGTTGATCAAGAAACTCATTGAAAATAAATAAAATCAAAGTTTTAACTAAACTTTCCATTTTGGAAAGTTAGTTAATATATGGAGTGTCAAAAAAGGAAAGTTTGGTAACTTAGAATATTTTGAGGGTTTTTGAGAATAAGTGAGCAGCTGACTTCATGACCAATTTCCATGTGGATTTAGGCACTTTTTCAAAAAAGCTCCAACGTAAAAAATGTCCTATTCATGGCACACTACAACTTTGTAGTTAAAAGTTTTTGCATTTGAATCATGGTTGAAAAGATACAAAGGTAAAAAGATTGAAGATCCCAAGTTACTCAAAGTCATGCTGTTGGGCACAAATTCTGGGCAACGCATTCGTTCTTACAAACACTTGGTGTGCCAAATTGATGACTCAATTTAGAGGAATGAAAACATGCCATGAATCCAAAATTGATACCCATCAACTCTCCTCCATGCCCTCTACGTGATGAACCAAAAAATTGTAACACCCCATAATTTCAGTTTATTAATTTAATTTGGATTTAAATTAAATAATTGGAATTTTAGTATTTTTATTGGGAATTATTTGGAAAATGATGAAATATTGGCTTTGGGCCTAGAGTGGTGGTTAGCAGAAGAGGGGGTGTTGACTAAGCAAGCCCATTATAATATTTTATTTTACTTTTCATAAAATAAGGAATTTGGGAAAAAGAGGAAGCAGAAGCAGAAACTGAGTCTGAAGAAAGGAGAACACGTGAAAGTGAGAAGAGCCAAAGGGGAAGAGAACCTTCGAAGTTTCGACTCTGAGGTAAGGGGGGATTCTTCGGGTTAGTATTCCTTATGTGATTGTAGGTAGTATGATTGATTAGGATTGTTATCTAGTTCAATCGTACGTGTCGGGTTTGGGATTTATGTTAGGTTTTGATGAATTGTATGAATTACATGGTTTTGTTGATATTCATATTATATGATGTTAATACATGTCAATAACTTGTTTGGAATGTGTAATTGTGTGAAAAACAATGATATTTGTGTGCTATGTTCGTATGTACCTGAAATTGGGGTTATGGGATAGGGCAAAAGCTGTCAAAATGGTGATTTTTGCTGTGCAGGTACGTAGGAACCGGTTCCCATGTGGGACGAACCGGTTCCCCCTTGTAAAAACAGAGAAATATGGGTTCTGGGTAGCTGGGAACCGGTTCCCATGTAGGGACAACCCGGTTCCCCATAGTAAAAACCAGAGACGAGACTTTGAAGCTGCCAGGAACCGGTTCCCACGTAGGGACAACCCCGTTCCTGCAACACTTTTTCTAAAAATGTTTTATCTTTGAAAACTCATAACTTTTGATCTGAGTATCCGATTTATGTGCCGTTTTGGGCGTTGCGAAGCTAATGAGATGCTTTATCTGATGAATTGATAAAATGGGCAATAGCCAACTTTACTTTTTAAACTCGATTTAATTATTAATGAATTGAAAGATAGTATATGTATATGTGCTTATATATATGACTATTGATGCATGTTTTGTATTGGTGATGAGATTGTGATATTCATTGGGTGATGTTGGTTTATAACATGTCGTAAATGAATACATGTTTTGTGATTATGTTGTTGGGTTGTTTGATAATTGGTTACATTGTGTGCAATGAGGTTAGATGTAACGATGCATGAACGTGGTGATGATTGATGATTTATGAATGTTAATATACTGTTAATATTAACATGTGAACTGTGGTGAATGTATGTGTGATATGTTTGTATGAATGCTAAGAATATATACATGCTTATTGGTGATGATTTGGTGATGATAATGAGACGATGTGTTACATCGGATTGGTGATGTTGTAAGCATGTTATATGTTGCATTCATTGGCATACATTTTTGGTGATGGATCCCGGTGATGAAAGTGGATCAAAATGGTGAGCATGATTCCCAGTGTGTGGAATCGGTGCTGGATAAAATGGTGAGCATGATTCCCAGTGTGTGGAATCGGTGCTGGATATTTTGGTGAGCATGATTCCCAGTGTGTGGAATCGGTGCTGGATATTTGGTGAGCATGATTCCCTGTGTGTGGAATCGGTGCTGGTTAAACTGTATCTCAGTGATGAGGATATCAGTTGGATGGGTATATCCCATGTATGGTACCACATGCATAGTGTCAGTTTAATCATATGCATTGGTTATAACATGATTGGATGGAATTCAGTGTTATGCCTTGGTGTGTTTATATGATTGATGTATTAAGAATATGTTGTTAATATAACTTGATCATTGGTATAATTGATGAGTTGTGGGCCGATGGCCAATATTGTTGGATTGATGTTTACTTGTTGTAATAATTCTGATTATATGTATGATTGAGTGGATGATAATTACTATGAGATTTTATTGCTTATGATTGCATAATGCTTATTAATTCGAATGAAACTCACCCTTACTTTGATGATTTCAGATTAAGGATGTAGCGGCGTCTTGATTGGGTGAAGATAGCTTATAGGCTAGCCCTTAGTTCGTGTCGAGTCATGCTCTGATTGTAACACTGGGGAACGCTAGTTTAGAGACGAATTATTATGTCGGTCTTTGTTGTTTATAATTGTATTAGAGAACTTGCATGAATGATGATGAATATGCAATGTTATGAATTATAATCCGCTGTGTTGAACATGAATTGTATTTATGTTAAATGGTTCCTCGTGTGGCATGACAAATGACTATGGTATTTTATGTTAAAGAAGTTGTGACATCCTTGTATTTCATGTTTACTCTGATTATTATTGTATTTTCCGCGGGGTTTAGAAGGGTGTTACAATAGTGGTACATCCTTGTATTTCATGTTTACTCTGATTATTATTGTATTTTCTGCGGGGTTTAGAAGGGTGTTACAATAGTGGTATCAGAGCATAGTCGGTCCTTGTGACCAGAGTCTTGTTGTTAATTCCTGTCGGTATGCGACATGTGTGAGAAACACTGTCGGTACCCAGTGTGTTCTAACGGTTTGCTTGCAGAAGTGGGATTGAAAGTAGTGGGGGAGAAGTCATGCTTCTCGGATATGTCTCAGATGCAAGATGTTAGAGAGATGAGTGGGGCAGTAGTACAAGAGTGTGGAGTTATTGTTTTCTGAAGTGAAGGTGACATGGGCTGAAGATTGTGGTTGTTATTCAGTCGGAGTGTCTCGGAGTAGATGATGGTTATTTATGAGAAATGGAATTTGGAAGTTGTGATGCTTCAAGTGCTACTGACGTACTGCGATGTTGTTGTATGAGTAGCCCTATGTGAAAGGTCGCCGTTGAAGCAGTGATTAAAGGAAGTATTGTCGTAGACCTTGTCGTAGGATTACTAGTAAGTAATTGAGATGATAGTAGAGGTTATCGATGTTGTTGAGAAAGTTTCGAAGTGCAAGTAATGCAAAGAGACGAATATGAACCCAAGGATAAGAAGGTTGATGATGGCGTACATGAATTTGGTTTCAGGATGTTGCAGAAATCGAACTTCAGCGATGAAATGTGTTGTTTAAGTTATAAGAAGTTTGGAAGCGAAGAGATGTGATAAGATGATGTTAATAATGATATTAATTTGAAGAGGATGAGTTTTGGAGCAGAATTTTCGTAAGCAAATCGCAGGAAGATTGCTGAATCGTTATGAAATTTCGAAAATTCATAACTGGAGTTCTGGACATCCGATTTGAGTTCCGTTTGAAGCGTCGGAAAGCTAACGAGATGAACTTTGTTATAAAAATAGTTGCAGTAGCTGTAACATATTTAATTGTGTCAGGATGATGTTAGAAAGAGGTGAAGTTACGGTTACACTTGTCCTTAGAACTAGATTGTTCGTTGGTGCGGCATGGGATGTCAGTGTCAGAGTTAAACAGAATAAAGGAATAATGAGGAGGCTTGTTGAGAAGCAATCTTAGAGATTAAATGTGCCAATTGAGAAGTTTTAGAGGCGTGGTATAGAGTTTTGTTGCATGGTGTCGGTATTGTATCTTGAGTAACGATTGGGAACATACATGTTTTGAGCTCTGAGTGTCGGATTAATGTACCGTTTGAACCCATGAAGATGAGAGATTATGCTATACCTTATGGAAGAGTTATAAATACCCTAGAGTGGTCCTATGAGGAGATATTATGATGTTGGATAAAGAGGCCTAGACCAGTGTTGAAATAGGAATGCTTATTATCGCGATTGTTCGGAACGAAGTCGAGTAGAATATGTCGTTGATGAATAAGATGATAAGGATGATTTAAGTATTAATGGAATTGGGTGATGAGGAATCAGTAGAAAAAGTGAAATAGACTTTGGAATCATTTGAGGTATATTGTGATGCGTTGTTGATGGTGTATTGATGTAAAACCAGTAAGTAGTAACTTATGCGGCGGGACGATTGAAAGCGGAGGAAAGGAATTATCTGACTCATGATTTAGAATTGGCAGCCATGGTTTTGTTTTGATGTTGCAGTGACATTATTTGTATGGTTCGAGGTTGCCTCTAAAAATATCGATGCTGATGGTGAAAGAGTTGGATTTAATTGAACAATTCAGAGAATTAAGTTTGGTATGTGAAAGTGCTCCTAATAATGTTAGATTGGGTATACTGAAACTGACTAATGGCATTCCGACGAGATTAGAGGAAATCGGAAAGCTGATGTTGAGTTGATCGATAAGTCTACTTTGGATTACCAAAGTAAAGATGACGGGTTCAGAATCGGAGAGGATGGTATAATGAGGTTGGTGGTCGCTATTGTGTTCCGCGTGTTACCGAGTTGAGAAAGAATATTCTAGAAGAAGGACAACATAGAGAATTAGACAATGTTAACGAGTTGAGTACAAACTCAGAAAGGACACTATTATGTAGTAACGACTGTTTATGCTTAAATATGGTTGTCGGCTATCTATTGACAAATTGAGGACTTGATCACCCTTAATCTCTTGTTGATAATAGGCGGAATCATATAGATGGTATAAGATTGCTTGTTACCTTAATGGTATAAGATGTGATGAATGCTGAGATGTGAGAATAACCACTCACCATATTGTGAGAACTTATGAGGAAGTGAATATGAAGGGGTGCAAAGCATTGGACGGTGACTTAAGACGAGTAGTCGAAGTCGTACAGCGAAAGTATGATGTAGAGTGGCGTTATGAGTGCTACTCGTGAGCAGTGAGGAATTAATATGTTGGAATCCTACATGGAGAATATGTGTTTATCTATATGTTGGGTTTAGAATCTCGTGGAAGTAATGATGTCGTGCCAAAGGATTATGACCTTTTGAATAATTGCCGAGATGATGGATATCCTATTACGGTTGTACGTAGTTAACGAGTAGGTATTCGGAGAAGTTAAGAAGAAGAATTGATATTACATGATGCTATAATAATCTTGTGATGTTGTATGGTATTGTGTGGATTTCTAATTGAAATGAAGGATTATACTCTACGAAGGACGAAGTGGATTTCATTCTTGGTGAAGAGTGGGACTCTGTTGAGCTATCTTGTAAGCAATGGTATATTGAGGATGATGAGCTATGTAATTATAACTACTGATGTGCACTCATTTCCATAGTTGGAATGTTTAATAGATGAAGTAAATCAGGAATTTGTTTTTTGAGTGCGAGTAAGTATTGACGAGTGGTGAGTTAGAACCATGGATGGTAAAGAATGATTCTTGAACGAATGAGTAAAGAGGGCCAGAGTTGGGTATAACCTAGAAGTCTAATTGATAATGATGGTTGCAATGAGTAATCAGGATAGTGCAGCAAAAGCAGAATGTAGCGTGTTGGGTAATTCTGGTGTAACCTAAGAGAAGCCAGATAATTGGAATACAATGGTATAGGAATATGAGTATTGAGTTCTTGAAGGAAGCAGTTGGTAAAGAGTGTAAGTATTACTTTATCGCTCAATTGGAAGAGTGTGCCTAAGGTTAGTACATGGGTAAATGGAATCCATTACTACAGTGTTGATCAGTTGTGATCATACCATGGATTGTGTAATTGTATTATTCAGTTATTGAGTGTATTGTATGGATCACACCTCGAAGTTTCATTGTTGTAACCGTTGGAGTTATAGCAAGTGGTACACCTGGAGATGGTCAAATGCAACGTAAGAACTGAATTGAATGCATGAGATATGCTTGTGTTGGTTATGTCAGATGAATTTTGAGACTCGACTAAGAAGGTGTTAACGGAGAATGGGAGAGTCAAATGAAGTACTCCTATCCCGAGACTTTTCGTCTAAGGTATGTTTTCGAGGACGAAAACTCTTTTAGTGGGGGAGAGTTGTAACACCCCATAATTTCAGTTTATTAATTTAATTTGGATTTAAATTAAATAATTGGAATTTTAGTATTTTTATTGGGAATTATTTGGAAAATGATGAAATATTGGCTTTGGGCCTAGAGTGGTGGTTAGCAGAAGAGGGGGTGTTGACTAAGCAAGCCCATTATAATATTTTATTTTACTTTTCATAAAATAAGGAATTTGGGAAAAAGAGGAAGCAGAAGCAGAAACTGAGTCTGAAGAAAGGAGAACACGTGAAAGTGAGAAGAGCCAAAGGGGAAGAGAACCTTCGAAGTTTCGACTCTGAGGTAAGGGGGGATTCTTCGGGTTAGTATTCCTTATGTGATTGTAGGTAGTATGATTGATTAGGATTGTTATCTAGTTCAATCGTACGTGTCGGGTTTGGGATTTATGTTAGGTTTTGATGAATTGTATGAATTACATGGTTTTGTTGATATTCATATTATATGATGTTAATACATGTCAATAACTTGTTTGGAATGTGTAATTGTGTGAAAAACAATGATATTTGTGTGCTATGTTCGTATGTACCTGAAATTGGGGTTATGGGATAGGGCAAAAGCTGTCAAAATGGTGATTTTTGCTGTGCAGGTACGTAGGAACCGGTTCCCATGTGGGACGAACCGGTTCCCCCTTGTAAAAACAGAGAAATATGGGTTCTGGGTAGCTGGGAACCGGTTCCCATGTAGGGACAACCCGGTTCCCCATAGTAAAAACCAGAGACGAGACTTTGAAGCTGCCAGGAACCGGTTCCCACGTAGGGACAACCCCGTTCCTGCAGCACTTTTTCTAAAAATGTTTTATCTTTGAAAACTCATAACTTTTGATCTGAGTATCCGATTTATGTGCCGTTTTGGGCGTTGCGAAGCTAATGAGATGCTTTATCTGATGAATTGATAAATTGGGCAATAGCCAACTTTACTTTTTAAACTCGATTTAATTATTAATGAATTGAAAGATAGTATATGTATATGTGCTTATATATATGACTATTGATGCATGTTCTGTATTGGTGATGAGATTGTGATATTCATTGGGTGATGTTGGTTTATAACATGTCGTAAATGAATACATGTTTTGTGATTATGTTGTTGGGTTGTTTGATAATTGGTTACATTGTGTGCAATGAGGTTAGATGTAACGATGCATGAACGTGGTGATGATTGATGATTTATGAATGTTAATATACTGTTAATATTAACATGTGAACTGTGGTGAATGTATGTGTGATATGTTTGTATGAATGCTAAGAATATATACATGCTTATTGGTGATGATTTGGTGATGATAATGAGACGATGTGTTACATCGGATTGGTGATGTTGTAAGCATGTTATATGTTGCATTCATTGGCATACATTTTTGGTGATGGATCCCGGTGATGAAAGTGGATCAAAATGGTGAGCATGATTCCCAGTGTGTGGAATCGGTGCTGGATAAAATGGTGAGCATGATTCCCAGTGTGTGGAATCGGTGCTGGATATTTTGGTGAGCATGATTCCCAGTGTGTGGAATCGGTGCTGGATATTTGGTGAGCATGATTCCCTGTGTGTGGAATCGGTGCTGGTTAAACTGTATCTCAGTGATGAGGATATCAGTTGGATGGGTATATCCCATGTATGGTACCACATGCATAGTGTCAGTTTAATCATATGCATTGGTTATAACATGATTGGATGGAATTCAGTGTTATGCCTTGGTGTGTTTATATGATTGATGTATTAAGAATATGTTGTTAATATAACTTGATCATTGGTATAATTGATGAGTTGTGGGCCGATGGCCAATATTGTTGGATTGATGTTTACTTGTTGTAATAATTCTGATTATATGTATGATTGAGTGGATGATAATTACTATGAGATTTTATTGCTTATGATTGCATAATGCTTATTAATTCGAATGAAACTCACCCTTACTTTGATGATTTCAGATTAAGGATGTAGCGGCGTCTTGATTGGGTGAAGATAGCTTATAGGCTAGCCCTTAGTTCGTGTCGAGTCATGCTCTGATTGTAACACTGGGGAACGCTAGTTTAGAGACGAATTATTATGTCGGTCTTTGTTGTTTATAATTGTATTAGAGAACTTGCATGAATGATGATGAATATGCAATGTTATGAATTATAATCCGCTGTGTTGAACATGAATTGTATTTATGTTAAATGGTTCCTCGTGTGGCATGACAAATGACTATGGTATTTTATGTTAAAGAAGTTGTGACATCCTTGTATTTCATGTTTACTCTGATTATTATTGTATTTTCCGCGGGGTTTAGAAGGGTGTTACAATAGTGGTACATCCTTGTATTTCATGTTTACTCTGATTATTATTGTATTTTCCGCGGGGTTTAGAAGGGTGTTACAAAAATCATGGCAATTGGTTACAGATTGAAGAAGATATCAATGCTCAAAGTCATGTCCTCGCAAAGCTCCGTTTTGAATAAGACACGGGCCAGCTTTCATGTCACGCGTGCAAGTGTGCATCACTACATTCCAAGTTATTTTTGAAGGGATTATAGATTTTATCTCTTAACCACATCAACACAAGATATGTTCTATCATATGTTATTTGCACCATGAATTCAGAAGTAGAGCATTTGAGCCATTGGTTAGAAAGTTAGAGGGCCATGAAGTCAGTGATTTGGAATTTTTGACAACAAGCATGGCTAGTCAGATCTCTGCTTCCACACGAATTCAGTGGTGAGCTAGCTTTTCCCATGCCATTTTCACGCATTTGCAATTAATATTTCAAGAGGTGGTCAACACCAATCATGTTCAACCTTGTGAGTACTCTCATTTTGCTCTTGAGGTTGTGCACAAAAGGTGATCACAAACCGAGTTGTTGGAACTAGAAGAGGGTGACTCGACCACCATAATTTCCCAGCCAGAATATTGCACTGCGAGGAAAGTTTACTCCAAAATGCATGTGCCAGCTCACGTACGCATGCATGAGAATAAAGTTTTACTGCAAAAGGAACAACTTGCACCTTAAGTTGTGAAAAAAGAAAGTGGAAGGATCAGCTGCAGCCACTCCACCATAACACTCCATTTTTCTAACCTTTGCAAAACTCTCATCACGCACTCTCGTTGCTCATTCTCTCCTCTTTCTCATCTTCATCACTGTCATATATAAACTCCAACTCTCACCATGTTAACACACACGCTCCATTAATTTTTTTCTCAGATTTTAGAATTCTTCACTCTCTCTTTTCTCTCATCTCTCTACTCCGTTTTCTCTCTAAAACCTTCCTCACCACTCATCCACCAACTCTAACCAACCCATAACCGTCTTCTAACAACCACAACAAACTTTCTCAACTTCAACCTTCATCAATCATCGCTCTCTTCAAGTCTCTACCTTCATCACAGCCACTGCACCATCATCGCTCAAAGATCCAAACTCCATCATCCTCATCTTTGAGCCTCGAGTCTTGCATATTGTTACTATCACCTCACTGCGATTCAAAGATCAAGGTTCAAGATCCTGAAAGGTTTCTGAGTCTATTTCTCAGAAATCATTTGAAGCATTTGTCACTCATCATCATCTTCAAGACTCAAGGCGTTGGATTGCATCTTGTGGAGTTCTCTGCACAAACGTGAATCCAGAATTCTTTCAGGTTAGGCTCTCAGAGTCCCTCAGCACCATAGATCACATGTGATAGTTCATGCATCTAGTATTGCAATTATGAGACTCCTCTTCAATCCTTGAGCTCGTTTTCTGTTTGTATGAGATGCATTGTTGTTTTACTGTTTAAATCTCGTGGATGAATGTTATGTTTGATTATGAACATGATGATGATGTAAGATAAAAGTTTTGGTTAAGTTTGATTATGTTAGGGTTTGTAAGATGCGCGCGGTCATGATGATAGAGAGAGATTCTAGAAAATCTAAGGCCATATTTGAACTCAGCGCGAAAATTCGAGTGAGATAGTGGTGGTCTTTTTTCATTTCTGGGTGATTTGAGTATCTCCGGCGGGTGGAGCGTGACGGAGAAGATGACCGGAAACGGAGTTTTCCGGCGTCTGTTAGTTTGTTAGTTCCTCTTCCGTTACCTACGTGGCGCGCTCAGATTGGTTGCTTTTCCAACTTTTGGGTGTTTTTTTTGTTTTATTATAATCATTAGCTGAGTGAGGTGTGATGCTGTGATTGGCTTGGTGTGTTTGTTTTGTCTTTTATGACTTAAGTACTACTTGACCCATTGATATTTGTCCACTATATTTGCATGTCACGTTTTCATTTTCTTATCAAATAAAAACCATAGGATATATAGTAGATCACATGCTGAGTCAATAAAATGAAAATGAAATAAAATAGAAGTAGATTGGGTTTGTGTCACGGGCCGTGGATGAATCATTGTGACCATGGGCTAGAGCATTTTTGTGCACCTCCGTTTTGCTTATGATAACACATTTTTGTTTGAATGGGCCTGACGCCGTTACTTTCCACACCCTTAAATCAGGCCCAAGCGCCATTTACCTTGTAAATAGTTCATTTTCTTTTTACTAATTCACCCCCTTCTGGCAATAACAAAAACAAACAAAAATAGTTCTTTTTATTTTCATTGCTTGTTATTTGAATTTTTGCCTAAATATAAAAATGATAAAAAATAGTTTTTTTAGTCAATGAGAATTTTAGAAGTAATTGTTTCATTAGAATTTTAATTGGTGAATTTCTTTGAAGTTTGGTCGGTTCATGATATTAAAAAATAGATAGTCTTTGTTAGTTTTAATCATGGAAAATAGTCTTAAATAATGGATAAAAAATACAAATTGCTTGTGAATATTCTCATTTTTAGTTTAGATTTTATTTTCTTATATTTTGTGAATATTTTCATATTTTGAGAAATGTCTAAAATACCCCTAGTTGTTAAAGTTGACTTTAGTCAACTTAAACAATTTTCTTCTTAGTTAATTCCCTTTAGATGTTAGGTTAGTCCTTAAATAGGAATTAGAATAACTATTAGATTAGAAAATAGGTTAGTTCCCCTTTCTCATTTCTTTTTCTTTTTAACATTAAAATGCCTAATAAATACTCAAAATAAAATCCCTTTAAAAAATACCAAGAAAATACCAAAAACATTAATAAAAAAGTGAAAATCATTAAAAAGGGAATGGAAGCTTGAATCTCCATTGCTTTAGGGAATCATTCGAGTGCTTGGATCTCCCTTGCCTTAGGGAACCATTCGGGCGTAAGTTCCCAAATTCTAAAAGACACAAACCAAAGAGTAACTCGAGTTTCCCTTGCCTTAGGGATTTCCTCGAAACGCTCAAACACTCTCTCTTCTCTCCTTTCTTAAGGGCATTGTTATCTCCGCTCTATTGCATCCTAGGCTGTCCCCTTATGCAAGAGCGTGAGCGTTAACTCTGCCCAACTAAAAAACACAAAAACAAACAAAAACATGTGAGCCGAACTACGGTCGCTCTGATTCCTTTTAAGGGATACGTAGGCATTGGGTCGCGGGGCCTAAGCGAGCACACTTGTAAATAATTCCTTCTTTTCCCCGTATTTCTTTTGCATGCATTCACATTTAGGTTTAGACATAGATACACCCTTTAGATAGAAACAAACATAGGTGGATACCATCGAGTACGATGGGCGTGAGGGGTGCTAGCACCTTCCCCTTGCGTAACCGACTCCCGTGCCCTGTTCTCTGGTCGTAAGACCTTGTTCTTGTTCGAGTTAGGTTTCCTGGTATTCCTTTCCCTCGATGGGATAAATATATTAGTGGCGACTCTGATTCCATTTTTTGCGGTAGCGATAGCTGGCGACTCTACTGGGGATGTGATAGACCTGTGCTGGTCCATTCTTGGCGAGTCGATCCTATCTTTTGTTTGTTTTATTTTATTGGGTGTTTATTTGTTTTTTATGTCTATATCTTGTATATATGTTTGCATGTTTATTCTCTGCTTGCATATCATGTTTATTTCTGCTTGCACATCATGCATCTGGACTATATTATGGGTCCCCGTGGGGGCCACATATTTTTTTGCTTTATTTTGCAGGTGGGGGGTTTTTGTGAGGTAAAAGGCCCACTACCCAGGCCAGTGACACATAAGATTAGCGTGGATGCGCATGTTGACTCCCGTGGCTCTTGCTACGATCGAGCTTGACATGGGGTACCACATCTGGGCGAGGTTCTTTCATGGAACACTGTGTCTGGCACGCTTGTTGCCTCAAACACTTTGTACCCCATGGGAATTGTAGACCCTGGTGACCATTAGGGACCACCTGTCCGTGTCTAGAATACATACCCGTGAGATTGGGGTGGGACATGATACTAGCCTTCATCATACCCGGATTTCTATATTGCAATCTGAAGCCAGAATTTTGAACCTGCATCATTCAGAAAGATCAGTATAATTCAGATATCCAGATTGCGAGGCGTTTAGTCTCACCACTTGGCATTGCATAACATCATTACTTCATCCACTTCATTTGTGGGGGATCCTAAAGTCTGATTCTAAAAAAAAAAGTAAAAGAAAGAGGAAAAAAAAGTAGAAAAACAGAAAAGATGGAAAAGGAAAAAAGAAAGGATACTATATGCAAAAAAAAAAAGAGAGAATAAAAAAGAAACAAAAATGTGAAAAGGCTTTAGGATCCCTTAGAAATGAAACATGCATTCATACTATCATGCATTTCATATTTCTCTCAGAAGGTTATGGGGGGCCCTTTCTACTTAGATTCTGATCTCAGCAACAAAGTTGACTTCTCACCGCTATGTGCTCGAAAGTTGGTATTGGAATAACTCCGTGGGGACTTGAATGAGACGAGGACAAAAATGAGGATTGACAGGAATCAATGTATGGAGGCTATTCAAGTTTTTCTCTTAGACAAGAAGAGTTGAGAGAGGTTCGTCAAAGGCCAAATGCAAATGTTAACTTCACCTCAGGGAAAGTTCTTATGAATTAGAATGTCTGAATTATTGTTGAGGTTCCTATTCCTGTTAAGGAGTCTTCACATCATGAGAACAATTTGGAAATTAAAGTCTTCAAGTTTCCGATTATTGAAAAATGAAAAAAGGTTCCATCTATTGGAGAAAAGGTTGAAAGCCATAAAAGATTGTGACTCCTTTGATTTAGACATTGTTGGATTGTGCCTAGTGCTTGATGTCAAGAGCTGCAAAGGACATTTATTCTATCTCTGATTAGTTTGGACATGCAAGCCAAAGTGATAATCATCACTTGTACACATGTGGAAATTGCGTGGGGCTCCTGATCGAGGGATAAGCAAGACATTGTCTATCTTGAGCAATGCACCATTCGCATTGCTCGAATCCCTAATGCACTACAAATTCTTGTGTGACTCAGACAGAACCTTTTGCCATGTGGTAATCAAGAGTGTTCTGCAAAGGCATTTCTCATTTTCAAGCTGTTGCTTCATATCATGTGTCATCTCTTCCTGGAATTTTCTTCTCAGAATCCTTTGCTTGTCAATAGAGATAAAAAGAATATGGGAATCATAACAATTTAATGCAAGTGCCTTGTGCTCAGTTATATCCCTGATGGTTGGTATTTCAGTTGGCATTATGGATCTTCCTTACCATATATAGCTCTCCTGAGTTTGATGATCATACTAGCTTCTTCCACTTATGATGGTGATTAGTGTTCTAGCATCTATATTTGGGGCTCCCGACCGAGGGATAAGCAAGACACTGTCTATCTTGAGTATTGCATCATTTGCATTGCTCGAATCCCTAAAGTAAGGCAAAAATGCACCACTCTTGTACGCCTTTGTTGGAATATTCTTCTGGGAAGTAATCTAAAGTGTGTGGAGGGAACATATGATAATGCTAAGTGGCTACCATGCTGGGGCACCTAGCCATTCAACTGAAGGTGGTAGGACATTCAAAGGCAAAATTCAGGTCCTCGCTTACTTCAGAACAACCACATCCACTCTAAGAGGTTTTATGCACAAATTGAAGTCTCAATGGGGTATTAAAACTGCAGAAAGCATTCAAGAGCAATAAGTCCATACGGAGTCAAGTCTCCTCAACAATGGTATTCATTTAAGTTCTTTATTGCATTCTCATTTTGTAACATTTCATTGTTTGTTTAAGCATTGCTAGCATGTAAAAATTTGTTAATTTCTGAATGAAAATCATAATACATTGTTTATGTTTGTCTTGAAGTAATCTATTCGTCTTCACTCATAAAAGTTTTTGGCATTACGATACCAACTTTTACTTATCTCTTGCTTAGGCAACGAGCGGAGGGAGAATGATGATGAAAAAATGCAAAATCCTTAATTCTGTGTTTTTGAATAAAACCCTACTGAGGATGTACAGGCATTGTTTCAAATCCCCAAACACTGAAGATATAAGGGAGATAGACCCTCGTTAACCCCTTTGAGCCTTGAAGGAGGAGTTTCTTTTCTGATCAGAAAAAAAACCTTATTTTTAACCCTGGGGCAGGGTAGTGTTCATTTAACTTGATCAAGTGTTCAAAACTCACCAAATGATATGAATCTAAGGATACAACAATGGTTATCCTTCAAAAGGTTGAGGAAAGTCAAAACCGTGATGGTTATCCTTCACCTACCAAGAGGTCAAAAGATGACGATACCACAATGGTAATTCTTCATCAATCATGGAATGAGGCAGTTGCAATCACTTCCAACGAATCAAAGACAATACGAGGTTACACGACTTGTTCAAAAAAAAGAAGAGAAAAAATGATGAGAAAAATGTAAAGAAAAATGATGAAAAAATATAGCAATAAAAAAGAAAAATGATGGTGAAAATAAACCAAGAACAAAGTCGTGTGATAATGAATCAAAAGAATAAAAAGTGAGCAACTGCCATGTCCGAAAAAAAAAAACCTCATTGATTCCTCAACCATCTTAAAATTCCTTGTGAGGGACGAACACTCGTGTCGAGTTAACTGAATATAGGAATGGAGAACATCACGAAGGGGGTGGGCACCAAATAATTTTGAGCCTAAAAATCCTTTGTTTCTGAAAACCATGAACCAGGCCAAGTTACAACCCTTAAAAGTCCTAATTGAAGTATGGTTTATTTTGAAAATGCAATCCCATGAGATAACGTTTAGCTGACTCCCAATGACGCGTGACATATCTATGTTGGTATTGTATGCCCGCTTTACATTTCATTCATAAGAGGTGGCCACCTTATTGCATAAAAAGTTTTAAACTTCAGGACTAGCATAGGCTTTGTATTAGAATTGTCATTCTTAGAATTAACATTCTTTTGCATACAAGACATTTGCTTAAACATCAAGAAA